>NC_029787.2:125156271-125162122 GCF_000816755.2 Arachis ipaensis
GAAGGAGGGATCTACTGTGATCCTGCGCAATGCCAAAATTGACATGTTCAAAGGATCAATGAGACTTGCTGTCGACAAGTGGGGCCGTGTCGAAGTCACAGAACCGGCTAGCTTCACTGTCAAGGAAGACAATAACTTGTCCCTCATCGAATATGAACTGGTGAACGTTGTGGAGTGAGCGACTCGATACTGGTACAACTTAGCAACTTCTGCTGTGTCATAATGGTCAGAGAATAAAACAAATCCAGGAATGCAGTCTACTTAGGAATAGAGATTTTGGAAGTCAATGGTACCAATGTTGCTTCTTAGTTCTTACACCTGACTCGGTGGTTTTTCGCAAGCTGAACTACTGAACAGAAGATGGCATCAAAGCGGAAGAAGAATATAATGTGATTGGCTTCCAAGTCTTGCTTTTTGTTTTGCTATCTTATCTATTTATCTCTGGATTTTCTGTATGTTCGACTGCTATGTATTAGAATATTATGTGGAAGAGTAGCCTTCATACTTGGTCCCTTTTTGCCTTCATATCATACGCAGTTACCATAATCTGTAGAACAAAGGGAAATCAAAGAGTTGGAATCTGAAATCGTCAATTAGTTTCCAATTGCAATTGGACGGTTAAAACTAGAGAGTTGGAAATTTTCAAAGAATAATGGCACACCCTTAAAAGGCTACTTATACTTTGGAAGAGTAAATGTGTTGTATTTCACCAACCCATGATTTCTGTCACGAATTTTAGCAGAATGTTCTGGTTGAATGTCATCTTACAAATTTATGTTGCTGATAACTTTGCACTGATGGTTCTAAACTCCTAATATGCATAGCTACTATAATATTAGTATACACAAGATGTGAATGTCAATAATGTGGGTGCTTTATGTCATTTAGCTGCCATTCACACCTGGTATCTTTGTGAGTTGAGAGGGTTTTGAAAAGGAAAAAAAGTTATTGAGCTTGAATGGTTCTTCAATTACCATTTCTTTTTAATGTGAAATTAAGCTAAAGTATCTTTTCTTTTCTTTCCTTCAAATAAAAAATAGAGTAAACTACCATTTGTATCCACCAAAGTTGAAAATGTTAACATATCTACCCATAAAAAAAAGAAATTACCATTTGTACTCATGAAATATAAACTTTTGCTAACAAAACTATTCAAATCCAAAAAATTATTTGAAATTTTCAAATTACCCTCTAATATAATCCATCTCTAAGGTAGCGTTTGTTTTCGGGGGCAGCACACGGAGACATGGACAACACTTGTTTAAAAAATGTTTGGAAGCAGAGACATGGACAGTGGACATATTGTCTCCGAGACAGTTTGTTTTTTATACTTTTGTGTCCACTCTTTCACGAAGGACAATGATGGACACGGAATTTGGAAGAGTGAACACGGACAATTTTATAAATTTTGTTTTTCTTTTTTTTCACTATTACCCCTTCTTATTTTTCCTATTGAGTTGTTCAGAGATACTTTTTTCTTCCTGTTCTTCTTCTATCTCTTTCTTTTCCAGGCACTCTCTCTTTTCTGTAGAATTTTTATTGGGGGTAGATAATTATTTTTTTTTATCGTTTTACTTCAATACCATTTTAACCTTATATTATATTATTTGATTTGTAATAAAAATAATAACAAAAATAATTAATCTTAAAACTTTTGAAAGATAAATATTAGCAAAAGTAAAATTGATCTTTTAAAATGCTAAAAAATAATTTATAAATTGTAATTGATTTTATATAATTTAAAGAAAAATCAGTTTTTTATAAAGAAAAATCAGTTTTTAGATACTTATTGTCCTGTCTCTAAAAACAAATGCAGCCTAACTTCTCTTTTTACTCCACACTACCACTTTTCCAATCCCAAACCCTACCACCACCGAAACTCTTCCTCACCGCCACTCTAAACCCTAACTACCACCATCATTCAAAATGCCTCTTGTGCCTCCGACGAACATTCCAGAAACAACGACACTAATCCGCAGCCTCTAATCTTTCCTCGTTCTGTATCTCCCTACGTTTTTTGTTGGATTATTTCAACCAGACACAGAACAAGTACAAACTTCAACCATGTCTTGTTGTAACTCCAAGAAAAGAAAGAAACGCACATGGATTTAGGGTAGAGTCCTTCCATTGAAGGGGTAGCAGATGTGACAGTCATAGGATACAGATCCCAATCCATTTCCATATTTGGGAACAAACCCAATAACTTCGAATACGCATCATACTTCTCCGCCACCTCAACCAACCAAACCTTCCCTCCACCTCCACCACCACCATCACCGAGTCAAGATTGCAGAGGAAGATAGGGAGCGGATAGCACGTTCTTGAGAATATTTTAGAAGAAGGTGGAGGGTTAGGAGGCTGAAGATTGAAAGAACGAAGTGTTTGAGCTCAACTTTCAGAAACGACGCAATTCCTTGATTGAACTGAGGGTTTTGGTGATTGTGGATTTGCATCAAGGGAAGGTATTCGGGTGGCGCCGTTGGTTCTCCTGGGAGCGTTTTATGGCCGCCATGAGGAGTTCGACACTGGAGGTGTGTCGTCGTTGGCGGTGGAGGAGGTCGATGAGAGTTTGGAGGAGGGGAGGCAGTTGAGGGACACGCCGACGGAGAGTTCTAGGGCGCACAGTTGGAGGCACTGAGAGACGGTTACGGCTACGGTTACGGCGGTGATAGCAGTGCGCGATTGGGTGATTGCGTCGCGGAGGGAGGAGGAAGAGAGGGCCAAGAGAGTGGAGACTGCGTGGAGGGAGGTTGTCTAGGAAGCTTGCGGATTTTGGATGGATGCAGTGATGGTGGTAGTTGGGGATGAGAGTGGTTGTGAAGAAGAATTTGGGTGATTATGGGATTTGAGATTAGGAAAGTGGTGGTGAAGATAAGGATAATTTAGGGATTTTAAGTGATTTTTTAGTGTTTGGATAATTTTGTTGTGCGGATCTCATATTTCATTAGTACAAATAGTAATTTCCTTCTTTTATAGGTAAATATGTTAACGTTTTCAACTTTCGTGGATAGAAACGATAGTTTAGTCTAAAAAAATACTATTCACAAATGAAGTCAAGTAAAAAAATATATAAAGATAAAAGAAAGTAAGAAAAAGAAGAGATTTTACAAATGGATGACAGTGTGATTGATCAAACGGTTGACTGGCATTGACATAGTCGTTATCTCATAATTCCTTAAGCTACACTCTTGCCAGTGGAATTGAGTTCGAGCACCAAAACCAAGCACATGACAATATAAATATATGTAAGGTCCACATTCCACACCACCAAAGAGAATTTTATAAAGTCTTGTATTATATAGCCTTTAATGGAGTTATGGCACTCGCATTGCTGTCTCTCTATTCTCACCTTCAACCTCCTCTGGCCACCGGGCACCACCTATTTCATTCATTACCCATACCCCCCTTATCTCTTATATAATAATGGGAAACCCCCAACAAACTTTTGGGCCTTAGAAGCAATAATCATGGCTTTCTATCTCCATTACATTGTTACTACAGCCACTTGATGAGTTAATACTTAATACTTAAGGGGTCCCTCTGATATTTTATTACCAGAATATATATAGCTAGTGAATATTTGATCTCTTGAATATATATATATATGCGCTCCAATAAAAATGAAGTCCAAGTTTTCATTTGTGATGATGTTTTCCTATTCTTACTGTTTGATATTGTTGCATGATATATATATGCTGATGTCACTAGCAGGTATCACGTTACATTGACACATGAGAGGCCTCTTTTATGCTAAGATTAACTAGTGATGGTTCTTGATTTAGCTAGCTAGATAGCATAGCAGTCCCTTCATTCAATGCACAGGGTTCCACGATAAACATACACATGTAATGAGGACAAAAATAATATCCCAATGAAATAAAAAAATGGAATATATCCATGTGCACTAAATACTTTGAAGAATGAGTGGCTTAGTTGTCCACAGAAAAATAAAGGGGTGGCTTTATTCAAAGAGTAGGACCCGAATATGTGTGCCACGATCTAATAATGTCTTGCATCGTCATAAGTGGGAATCAATATGATCTCCAATATGAATATGAACATGAATATGGGATATATGAATTGTAATTATGTAACGTAAATTGTATAAATCAAAGAAAGGGAGCGTCTCTCACATGGCTAATGGGAAAAGCATTGAAAAAATCAAGAGACAACTTTGAAGAACCAAGACATGCGAGCAGTTGATCATGAAAACATAAAAATGAAAAGAGAGTGCAATGATTCACCGGCTTACAAAGATATTGCGACAGATCAACGTCACAAAGAGAAAGAGGAATTTCTACGTATATTATTGTCGGCAAACAAGCTAAGTTAAGATTTCAGAGGAACCACCCTATTATAATCAAATATATATATATAACATTATTAACGCCATGATAGCACTACAAGAACATCCGGATAGGATTGCTGATTTGGCATTGATAATGGGATAATGGATGAAAAGTGAAAATTCAGGTGTAGATAATTTTACATGAAATTGATAGTTAAAAATCGTTAAATAATTTAACAGATTTAATTAAATTGTTATCGACTAAACCACCAAAAGTAATTATGAAAAATTGATTCGCTAACAAAAGTAACCATGAAAGATCATAACTCTTCAGATATCCATAATTGATTAGTTTCGTTTGTCAAAAATAGCCAAGTCTGATGTAGCCTTAACAGAGTGGCATACATGGACTGTTTTCTTCGTTTTTCTTAGTTGGAACCCAATTTTTACAGAGTAAAATCATACATGAGCACAATCATTTATTGTTCTGAGCTACTCCACGGGAGAACCATGAATTAATTTATTCTCATAGAATTCGAGTAAAGTCAAGGAGAGAAGTAACTACAAGCGAAGAAAGTAAATTTTCAAGAGCTTCACATTTGAAGATGAAGAAGAAGAAAATTCTGGATAGAAGATGTCACTAGATGAGTATGTTGTCTTGTTGGAATCTTTGACGGTTACTAATCTTGGAAGACGGTTTATTCGTTGCCCTCTCTTCGAAGGTATGGAACATTATTTATGATAATTAGACAAGTATAGGATTACTCTGCATTTTTGATATTTCAATTTTTTGGTTTTTGTAGACTCGAGATTGCAATTATTTTGTTTGGGTTGATGAAATTAACGGGGGATAGCAAATTTTGGCAAGGTGTTTGATTAGAATACTCAATGAGCATGAATGTGGTGTTGCTAATCAATATGTGATGATTGTTCCAATAGACCACAGGGAGAAGAATGTTAACATGGCTATGAAAGTTGAGAAGAAGATTAAAGGTGAAATCAAAGCTATGAGAATATGGCTTGTGTCTGTGGTTATTTTTGTCTAAAAGAACTAATCAATTGTGAGCATATGAAGAGTTATGATCTTCTATGATTATTTTTGTCAGTGAATCTATCTTTCATAATTACTTTTGGTGGTTTAGTCATTATTATTTAATGATGTTCAACTATTAATTTTAGAGATAGTTTGACTGCTAGTAAAAATTCACTGTTCAAAAATTTATTAGTAAAATTTGATTGTTTTTATGAAATTTAGTATTTTAAATTTAGGATTTAGAGTTTATGAATAAAAATATTTGTATCACAGTTGTTGTGAGGTCTATAAATAATAATAAAAAATGAATTTTATTTGTTTTGAATGTCCTAACTTCAGAGTGCCTACGTAGAACTGTTATTGAATAGGAGGGTTTGGCTTGTACATGTACATAACTACATAAGTACATATAATCCAAAATCAAATCTAGTTTTGTCATTTTTTAGTAAAAATTTACATGTAATTATTTTTATGTGAAATTAATAATTAAAAATTTTTAGATGATAATTTAGTTAAATTTATCATATTAT
>NC_029787.2:125162345-125162835 GCF_000816755.2 Arachis ipaensis
TATTCAGGGTGTGCAAACTGAGATACAATAATGTCGGTGATAAGTTAGAGGCAAGCCACCACGTTACTTTATTATTATGTGCCTTCGAACATGGATATAAATAAAATTAAAATTACTTCTCGATATTGTCTACAGATGAAAATGAGATTGGAGCTCATGGCACATCAAATTTAATTAGGCGTGACATAAATATGTCTCAAATAATTCTGTTAAAAGAAAAATAAGATGAAGGAATTAAGCAACTAAATCTTAAGTTAATTTTTTTTTCTTGACAATGATATATATTATATACGATGTTTAACATGAAAGAGTGCATTACCGTTAATGTTTGAAGCAAACATATCCTCGTAATTATTTTATAGTCAGAAATATTTGGTAACTAAAGAAAATCAGCCAAAAATAGTCATAAAATAAGACAAGTTTTAGCTGTTTTTTATTGTCTACTTAGTATTAAATTTTCACATGAAATAATAGCATAATATTGTTTTAT
>NC_029787.2:125162905-125168887 GCF_000816755.2 Arachis ipaensis
CTATCTTCTTTTTTTTTTTCTAAAAAAAAAAGGTCTCCTTTTTTTTTTTCACTTTTCCTTTTCCGAAATGGTCTCCCATCAATTATGCTTGTCGTGCGTTAATTGGTGGGAGTAAGTTCAAACATTAAACGTGTTTTAATACATGTTTTGGCCTTTTGGGGGAAAATTTATCTTGTCGGCATCACTAATTGAAAACCATTAAGTATGTGGTATTTTGTCAATGCCTGCACATGTCATTATTATATTCACTTAGCTCTACTGAATTTAGTTGTTACGATGGAGAAAAAATGAAATAAAATCTTAATGCAGATGTAAATAATGATATTCAAATATAGTGATTGAAACCAAACCAATAGTCGTCTTAATAAAGATATTGTGTTATGAAAAAATATAGGAAACAATGAGTTTAATGAATAATACAATTATATATACGATAATTTTCTTTTTTTATTTGTAATTTTTGTAGAGGTGTATATGTTTTTATTTTATTGGACCAACTTTAAAATTTATTGTTTATATTGTTTACGAAAGTTATTGTCTATCTAATAAAACTGTTGTATTATTTGTTGGGTTATGCTAAGTAACCAATAATTTTTTTTAATAACATAAACAACCACTAATCAAATTAAAACATACTACACCTCTAAATTACCTACCTAAATCTTAATATTAGAATAATCATCCGCACACCTAGTGAAATGAACATCTAATATATCCATTATTCACATTATTTAATATTTTCATTGTTTACCTATAGTTTTCCTTATTTGTTTGAATAGTAAACCAAACCGGTTTATAATTAGTAACAAATTATTTTTCTAATATTTCTCTAACACGCCTTTAAGTAAGAGCCTGAGTTATATAATTTTTTTCGTAATTTTTTTTTATGTTAATCAAATTTTAAAATTTTCAGTCATAAAAATTTTGATATTAGGAATAAGTACTTTTTTCGTCTATAAGGTTTGGGGTCAAAATCGATTTCGTCCCTAGCTTTTTTTTTTATTAAAATCATCCTGAACGTTACAAAACGCTTTAAAATCATCCTTCCCCCAATTACGAAATTTTTTGGACACATTTGGTCCTGAGGTTGTTACTGGTAGTTGACGTATATAATCGTATAAAAAATTAAGATTTATTTTCGTCCCCACCCCCAAACGAGAAGCACAACGCGTCTGCTAGGGCTAGGGTTCTGGCGCAGCCATAGCGTCGGAGAGCTCGAGGTCGTCTCGGAGAAGGGGGTCTGCGCAGAAGAAGGGGATTCTTTGTGGGCATGGAGAGAGACCAGTGTTGCGAGTTTTCGGAACCAAGGAAAACCCAGGTCGCCGATTCTGGGGCTGCGTCTACTATGAGGTGATGTTTTGTTGTTCTAAGCTGATCCTATATGTTTCTTTCTGGGCACTGAGTATGGTGGGGTGATGTAGGTCAATGATGAATCTGAGATTTTCCGTTGGACAGATCCAGAAGCTGGGAGTGAAGATCTGCATGTTGCAAGGTTGAAGAGGAAAGTCGTAGACCTGAAGGCAGACGTGAAGACATCTGAGTGGAAGTTAAAGGTTGCTGCAGTGTTGGGCATGGTTGGCTGGGTTGCTTGTGTATGTTGCTGGCTGCAGGTTTTGTTGAATCACAACCAGGGTGTACCATGTTTTGTGCCTTTGAAACTGGGTTGATGAAAGGTTGGTAGAAAATAGGGCAATTTTAGGTAGTTTGTAGCTAGCCATTGCAGAGGACTTTATGTAATTAAAAAATTACTGCTGTGACTGGATAGTAATTTGGTATTGAAACTGGTTATTGGAGTTGAGTATATGTGTATGTAAGTGATTGTCTGTGTCTGTAATCTCAGAAAAATTTGACAATGAAAATGAAAATTGTTGACATGAAATTTGACTCTGTGTTACCAATGCATTACCTGTATTATAGAGTAGTTGTAGTTTAATAGAATGAAAGCAGAAACAGATTAACCAGAACATAAGCATGTGACTTCATTCATTAACAAACCAAGAATAAAAGTCTTATAGCATTCATGAAACAAACTGACATTTAGACTTATATCAAAACAGCAGTAATTCTGTTCACTTTTACACAACAAAAGGCATAAATAGTCTGTAATAAGTTCCAATCAAAATGAAATTACACAACCCTAGCACTATCATCAAACCAAATCTACATGGACCAGCTAACAACTTAAATAGTTAGTAAACATTGTCAAAGCTATCCCCATTCCCTTGGAGGCAGTTTTGCCATGAGCCTCAACTTCCTTGGAGAAACATGCAGTGCAATGTTGTGAGAGAAGGAGACCTTGTGCATCATTGGTTGGCTTGAGCTGGATGCACCCTTGTCTTTAGTGACTGGTGGTGGTTGGGTAGAGCTTTTGATGGGCATCTTGTTGGGCCTTCGTTGGGGAGTAGCTGCTGCTGTTGTATTGGGCCTAGTTGCTGTTGTACTGGGCTTGGGGATGGGCTGGGAATAGGATGACTTGGACCTGGTTATGGGAGTTGAGCTCATGGCTGGTTGGGGCTGTAATGATGGATTTCCTTGACCTCTAGACCTCTTCCTCCCTCTGGTAGCAGTTTGCATAGCAGGTTTGGAAGTTGAGCTCTTCCTTCATCTAGTAGCTACCTTGACAGCAGTTTCTTTAGGGGGTTGGGCCTGCAATATACCAAGAAGGAGACATGTAAACACCAACATAGAGATTGAAATCAATGCAATAAACCCTAAACAAAACATTGACAGAACTTAATTTACAGGGAGGGGTGGATTGTTGCACCTTCCTCTCTTGTGACCTGCTGCACCACACCTTGAACACCTCTGAGTATGCCCCCTCTTAGACAAGTGTGTCTGGCATCTATCCTCTGATTCTTCAGGTCCTCTTTTCCTCTTCTTCACTGGTCTGTGACTAGGCCTCCGATAAGGTGGTGGCATGACATCATCGAAGTTTGTGTGCTCCCACAGATCTGGGCCATTGAGAGGGTGGATTGCGGATTCATAACATTTGACATAGGCATCTCTCTTGTAGCAGTCATCCACATACTGATCCAATTCAAGACCCTTGAAGTTTATACAGCTGATTGCATGTGTGCAAGAAATTTCACTTAGCTGCCACTTCCTACAGGAACACTCACGCAGAGATAAGTCAACAGCATACTTGCTCAATCCATTGACAACCTCATAAGTTTGTGCAGCAGACCAATAAGGCCTCCACTTACCGGCTGCCCTTCCTCTTCTCTCTATCTTCTTCCTAATTCTAGGTAAAATTGTTCCATTGAACTTTATAATTCTTTCTCTATTAACAGCCCATCTATTCATTAAGTATACCCTAATTTCTTCTAGCATAGTAATTATGGGCTTCTCCCTAGAATCGACTATAGCCCCATTGAAACTTTCACACATATTGTTTACAAGGGTATCACATTTGGAGTGGAAGCTAAACCTGGATCTGCTCCAGAATCTTGGAGGAATAGAGTTCAGATGCATGTGAGCCTCGACATTCAAAGATCGAATGACTGCCATTTCTCTCTCCCAGTCCTTCCAGTGTGTTGCTTTTGCGCATCTCCACATCAGCTGCTTCAATTGCAATCCAGGGAACTTCTTTCTGAAGTTGCTGTAGAGATGTCGCACGCAAAATCTGTGATCTACACCTGGGATCACCTCATCAAAAGCTGGCAGTAACCCCTAGCAAAACCAGGTAAGTATGCATAATGTTAACTTCATATTAACTTAAATGAGTATGCATGATATTAAGTTCATATTTACCTTCTGCTGATCAGACATGAAGGTTGCCCTGCCAATTGTTTCCAACCCAAAATCATGAATTAGCAGCCTCAGGAACCAAGTCCAGCTATCATTGGTCTCTGACTCCACGACGGCATAGGTGATAGGGAGTATTTGATCATTCGGGTCCCATCCTATAGCAGTCAGCATCTGCCCCCCTTGAGGGGTTTTTAGAAAGCAGCCATCCAACCCAATGAATTTTCTACATCGCAGAAAGATTTTTTTGCAAGCATCCAGGCATACATAAAATCTTTGAAATATGCAATAGTTGTTCAAAGATTGGCTTTGCTGCTCATGCTCAAAATCAGGTGACCTTTGTACCTTTAGAGTCACTGAGGATCCTGGATTTGAACGGAGCAACTCATAGCAGTAATCACCAATCCTCTTGTACTGCTTCCTATACTCTCCCTGTATGTCATCCAACACCGCTTGCCTAGACCTAGCTGCCATTGAGGTTGTAACTGTCAGGTTCCACTTCCGTTGTGCCTTGTTCACCAGTTCCTTGATCTTAACCCTCGGGTTATGTTCCACTTTCTTCTTAAAAGCCCTACTCAGCCACGAAGTATGCATTATTCCAACCCTATGAGACTGGCTACAAGTGTGCTTAAGGTTAATGGACCGTAGTTGCCAAGTTGCTTCATTTTTCATCTTAGCAGCATATAACCAAAAAGGACAGCCAGGCTGACATACTGCCCTCACTCTAACCAAATCAAGCTTCGCATACCTCAGTCCCCTTCTCGATTGTACTGCATACGACGTGACAGTGTCCTTAAATTCCTCTCTTGAAGCAAAAACTGTTCCCACCTCCCACTTGTAAGTATTCATGTCCTTACAATCCTTATAAATTGGATAACTCCTTGCCTCATTCTTATCTTCCCCTTCTCCTTCCTCATCACCTGAACCAACACCAACCTCATACTCCAAGTCCACTTTATCACTGTTGAAACATTCCTCATCACTAAAATCGCCATTCATAACCCCTTTTCCTTTATCAACCCTCTTGCTACTCTTGCCAGTGGTATCTTCCTCAAACCCACTCTCATCATCGTACTCCTCCTCACTATCTGTAAAATGGATGTCGTCTGCACTATCACCCTCAAGATCAGATGGAATAAACTCCTCATCATCGCTGTCATCATCGCTGTTTGACTCACCCCGATCATTTTCAGCGGCCACATCTGTATCTACCTGATCTTTTTCATTGCGTCCTTGCACATCATCATTTTTCATCTCTTGAACTTTTTCACCCTCATAAACCACTAACTCATTACTCGGATTCTGCTCTGTTTGGCCTCCAACATCAATAAACCCAGCGTCCGGAAATTCTTCTGCATCCTCAACTACATGCACCACAAACACCTCAACATGACCCCTTAAGCTCGCTATTTTGCACATCTTAAATGCATCTCTATCCGTAGCAAATAATTTTAGGGCCTTCTCTAACCATTGACTAGCTGGATCCTTATACCACAGAGCTGCAATGTTCTCCTTGGTGTATCCAAATTGCCCTAACTCTGCATATGCCTCAAATATAGACCAGCAATCACTATCATCTTCAATCATTGTCTTCTCTCCCCCTAAATACTGGAACGTCCCTTCTTCATAACCAAATCGCCCCCCATGGTAGACAGTCAGAGTAAAGCTTCCCATTTCCTAAAGACACAAAAAAAAAAACGACTCAAACCCTCCCCACCTAACTGGAAACAAAACCGTAAAGAATTCTGCATACATACCTCAACGCCGACGACAATGTCGGACCGAAAACCTTCCTCGTCGTAGCTACTAACCCCCAAATGCAGCTCAGATACGCCTCCAATAAATACACAACACACCTAGGGCATCAATGAACATGAACCATCTCCTTCGACTTTGTGTAACGAATAAGAAAGTAAATGAGTTTCGCGGGAATGAAAAACGAAGGGATATGGACCATCAGGGACAAATATGTCTAAAAAATTTCGTAATTGGAGGGAATGATGATTTTAAAGCATTTTGTAACGTTCAGGATGATTGTTATAAAAAAAAAAAAGGCTAGGGACGAAATCGATTTTGACCCCAGACCTTGGGGACGAAAAAAGTACTTATCCCTTGATATTATTATGTCATAATATTATTTTTTTTAAATTAAATTAATTAAAAAAATACATAAATAATTATATTTTTAATAAATAAAATTTAATTTATTAATTAGGTACTGATATTTTATTTAAAATT
>NC_029787.2:125168957-125169768 GCF_000816755.2 Arachis ipaensis
CAACTTGGTTATAGTATATATATAAATATAAATTAAATGATCAACTCTTCATCCTTTAGAAAATAAAGTCAATGTGACAATGTCCACAAAAGCAGCCGTTTTTTACCTTTTTCTTGGAATAATTATATTCTTTATTGTGATGTGTCTTAAAGGGGACACATATATGTTGGCGTCATAAGTACACCTTCAGAAACTTTAATAACTTTGATAGTGCTAAGTGCTATATGTCACATACAAATGCTAAAGCCATTATTCCCTACTTTCGAATAATTAGCTTTATAATTAACTTTTTTTAATTTGTGCACTTTAATTTGGATATATTAGTTGATAAGTTAACATTTGGAATCTCTTTAATTTAATTATGAAATTAAGATCAGATTAGGATACTAACTAAAGAAAATCTTGTATTATATTGTCATAATGTCATTCCAATCACGTTGTAAAAGTATGGTTGCGAGCCAAATATAAAAAAAATTTATTTAGTTTTAATAATATAATTTTACTGTAAATTTAAGATTAAATAATTAACAAAATATCGTATATAACAACAGTAAAAAAAGAAGATCAATAATTTAAAAAAAATGTACAAGTTCGAGAGGTGCAGAATTATTAGCAGCGGATGTATCTCCATAAGCCGCTAACTTTGATTTAACTACATAAAAAAATATCATCAAAAACTCGCTTTTCGCAGAAAAATTCGTCAGTAACAACAAAAAAGGTCATCGTCATCTTTACCACATAAATTTTTTTCGACAATTGAAAAAGTTGGTTATGAATTTACGAGATTTGAAAACTGAATTTCGTTAATTAT
>NC_029787.2:125170274-125170661 GCF_000816755.2 Arachis ipaensis
AAAAATTAAATCTAAATATAATAGACCAATTTAATACTTTTCTCTAAAAAATAAATGACCATACATACACTGATATAATTAATTACATGAAGAATGGTACGGTCAACTAGTTCCAAACGTGAATGGGTCATATTTTGCCCTAAAATAGAAAATTTCTTCCCTCATCAAGATCATTTCCTCTTTTACAATCATGTGGATTCTGAATATAATAATGCCCATACCAATTCTTGATACCAGAGGCACGTGGAAGAATAATAACTTAATAAGTGCTTTCTTTTTTGCATAAATTATACTAACTAATAGGAATTTTTTCATTTAAATTAATAAAATATATTTTTTACTGAATTTGTCAAATATTTATTTATATACATATTGACACACCCTTAC
>NC_029787.2:125171036-125171351 GCF_000816755.2 Arachis ipaensis
ATAATTTATATATCAATTAAAATTTATAAGATAAATGATTTCTCGACAATATCTATCCAAATTTCCCTTGCAAGTATCAAATATAGAATATGCTAAAGCAATTGGAGAGACATATATTGATATAATGTATGTGGTCCATTGGTCATTGGCAAGGAAAGAATGGACACAGCTTCACAAATAAAGTCATATTATTATACATTGTGGTTATCTGAACAGAATAATGTAAAATGAAATTGAGAAAGAATTCAATTTCTCTTTCGAAGTGGGGGATCCTTATTTTCTAAAATGGAACACTAAGAGAAAGAGAAGGGAGCA
>NC_029787.2:125171439-125171754 GCF_000816755.2 Arachis ipaensis
ATTATTTATATAGTATATAGATATAAATTAAATCTAATTAATTTATTATTTTTGTGGTATATAGATGTAAATCGAATTTAGTTGATTTATTTTTATTTAAGCTGTAGAAGTAGTAAATCGAATCGACTATATTCGATTAACATTTATAAATAAGTAAATCGAATCGACTAGATTCGATTTATATGTTTTTAATGTATTAGCTAATGGTAAATCGAATTTGATTGATTCGATTTATATATAGAATTGCAAACGAAACAGATATGTAACACAATTCAATTTAGGACATCTATATAATATTAATTTTTAATTTATTTA
>NC_029787.2:125172561-125173135 GCF_000816755.2 Arachis ipaensis
TCTATATAATATTAATTTTTAATTTATTTAATTTACTCTAGATATTGATATAATAATTATAAAAATTAATATATATGATAGTATGATACTATGAAAGTGAGCAGCCAGCAAGATAATGATTTATCAAGACCTACCTTATGAAAATTTCAATTAGACGACTAACATTACATGCATGAGGGAAATTATGATTTAGGGTTTAGTTTGGGTAGATTTTCTGAAAAACAAAATTAAACTACTTACTTTTTCTTTTTCTTTGGAAACGATTTTGTTGTTAGAAATTCAAATTTTTTAATTTATAAAAAGTGAATATGGTTGGCTTTAAAAACAAAACAAAGATTATTATAGGCGTCACCGTGTCAGTTATTTTTGCCAATGCTGTATTTTTATACTAACACACATTATGAACTATTAAATTGTATACACATAAACCAAGAAGAAAAGTCTAGGAACTAATATATATTTTTGTAACAACCAATTTATTTTAGTTAATTACATGTAATTTACTGTTTTTTTTTTTTTCTTGATCATCCTTTTTTTAGTAAACATATAAATATTAGTTATATATTTGACGAAA
>NC_029787.2:125173150-125175049 GCF_000816755.2 Arachis ipaensis
AAGATTCTTTAAATAAAGAAATTTTTTTACTAAAAGTATTTTTAAAAATTATATAAAAAAAGAGTCAAGAATTTAATAAAAATATCCTTTAAATAAAACCTTTTTTTATGGAAAAAAGACAATTCAAACAAACCCATTGAAATGAATAAAATAGGTCAAAAGTGAAAGTTACATTTTTATTTAAAGTGATGGACCAGTCCATAATAAGAATAATAAACATGCATTATTATTACATCAATTTTAGTGGAGTTTAACTATAGTCTTTTAGTTTTCAATCTAGCATAGTGTATGTACTAGGTTACCTGGCTTAACTGACAACATTATCTAGTTCATTCAATTTAGACTTAGTAGTCGTTGGTTGGAGGATGATAAAGATAATCATTTGGGAAGTGTTTCAAGTATACCAGAAACACCGCTATTTCAATTGTTTTAACTGTTGATTTAAATTATAAAAAATATATATAATATATATTAATTAAAATTAACGAATAAAATAAATAGAACACCGGTGTTCTCAATACATTTAAAATTTTTCCAATCATTTGATACATACATACATTTATATAGTCACCATCTCCTTGGAATCCCATGTGAAGACCCTTCTTTTTTGTTGCATTTATATATTTATACTCATCATGATTAAGAACTTTAGTTGGCCAAAGACTGATGAATTAAAGTTTAACTGACAAAGTTCTTACAATACTATTGAAAAAAGACAATATATAAAAGAAAAAAAAGAAAGCTAAAGCGAATTTTCCATGAAAAGAAGAGATTATTTTTATACATGCTCATTGTTTCATTTTCTTTTTAAATAATTAAAGAAGTACTTAATAGAAAAATATTAGCAGGTTAACATTTTTTTATCGTTATTAGTTAATACTTAAAATTTAGTATTTGTTGGACTTTAATACAAAATAATTAATAAACTTTATTAATCATATAACATTATTATTATGCACAAATATGTGTGATTGCAGAAAAAGCATTGTACGTACAAAAACTAAAGCATGAATTATTTGTGTTCTGGTACTAATGCAAATAAAGCATGCATTGTGCATGATGAATAGAGTAACAAGAGAAAGAAAAAGAAAGCACAGAGATTTTATAGGCGAACCTTTGCTTTATTTTTTCTTGCCTCCTCACAGATGAGCATATAGATTTTATATTCTTTGGCCGGTTGTGATTTTCTTGTCACAAAATGTTTGTTTTAATTTAATTATTGCCATCCATTCTCCGGTTTTAACCCACCATGATCTATGGTGTTTGTAATAATTCGTGTGACGATCTCTTATATTAAACACGAATTTAAAAAACTTATAAGAAAATAAATTTGTATGGGCGCGCGCAATTGTAAAAAAAATTCTAAAAATCCAATATAAAATGAGTTCGTAGCGAATTTTTATTCAATTTGTGTAATGATTATGCATCAGTAACATTGTGTGGCTAAAAGCGGTGTCTTTCGAAAATTCAGCTACCAAAAATGTCATAGTTATCTCCTTAAAGTACTACCTTAAATTCAACGTCGGTGTAAAAAACCAAACTTAATTAGTCGTTGAACTTTTCACCCCTCGCAAGAATTACCCCTAATTTTAACACTACCAAAAAAAGAAAGAACGAGATTGTGAGATAAATGACTGAAATAGTACGTTAGAGATATATCCATTAGTGTTATCTTCTTCTATCAGCTTAAGTTTATAGAATGAGTAGTTTCATGACATGGTATCAAAACTTTATGTCCAAAAAATCAAGAATTCGATCATAAAAAAATAACAAATCAAGCCCATCAGCTTAACGAAAAGAAATTGTCATATGAAAATACTCTAATTTAGGCTAAATCACTTTTTTTTTTATATAGTAGAGATCGATGAGTACTCGATAGATATATAATTGTATATGTTT
>NC_029787.2:125175567-125177621 GCF_000816755.2 Arachis ipaensis
AACAATTTAATTATTAGTTTTTAGAACAAGTTATTTTATATATATAATATTAGAGTTTATATGATTAAAGTTTAAACTTGAATCCTTTAATTATTATTTCTGTAAATAATGCTCCTTAAACTTGAAAATATGTCTGTAATTTGATTATTTTACGTAGCTGGACTTTTTACCCAAAAACATTGTGGTGGCCACCGGTTGAATAAATTAAATGAAGTGTATTGAAACCCAACCAACCACTTTAAAAGCTGTCCTTCTCTAATTTGTGTAAATGTGTGTTCACGTTAGCGTCGTCGTCATTATCTTATCAACTAACATCATAATAATTGTAGCCTTTCATTCTCATTATACATAAACTAATACCCTTCCATTACAATATATATATAATATTTGCAATCTTATCTGTGATTGTGGATTGAAGTTGAACTATATGGAAGATAGTGATGATTGATTTATGATGGATGATGTGCCATAAAAGGAAGACTCATCCATGATATAATTCATGGTGACTTTCTTAAGGTATAGTAGTATTGTTGATTATATTATAAATTATTTTTTAAAAAAAATTAAACTAATAAATAACAATATAAGAATAATTATTATTGAATCAATAACCACCTTCAAGAGTCGACGAAGAAGTTTAAATTTCAAAAATTATATCTATAATATACCATACGATTTTACTATGGTAGCGTTTGGTGAAGAGACAGAAACTGAAAAACTAAGATTGAGAGACAGAAATTAAGAGACAGAGACAGAAATAAATTTTAGTATTCTGTTTGGTACAAAGTAGGAGACAGAAATTAAAATAAGAATGAAACTCTAATTTAATTTGTACAAAAGCTAAAATTAAAATTAATTAATTCAAATGAGGATATTTTAGGTATAAAATGTTATTAAAGTTTCAGTCTCTGTCTCTGAAAATTTCAGTCCCCTATGTCCTCACTTTTTGGAAGTACTGAAATATTGAAATTTTAGGAATAAAGACAGAAATTTAATACTAGTCTCTGAACGAACAAACATGATACTGAGTTTCAATCTCTCAATCTCTGTCCCAATACCTCAAAAAAACGCTACCTATACGACGAGTTAATTAACTAGACAAATAATTAAATAATGTCATATAGGAATGTTCCCTTATAGTCTTAGATATGGAGAGATCGACATACTATTGATATGAGTAGTTTTATAATTTTTTCAACATGAAAAATGATTTACTATAGTTATAAGTACGTACGCTGTCATTTCGGTTTTATCATGAGAACCGAATCAAATTTGTTCATTTCAATTGGATTAATCAAACTAAAAAATTCAATTGCCAAATTTAGTAAGCTGATGAGTGACAAAAATATCAGTGAATTATTGAATTGATTTATTTTTTTTATTGAAAAGCCCATTAAAATTTATAAAATTTTTGAATATATATTATATCTAATTAATTATGACTAATTAAATACGTTATTCAAAATATATGTCGTTGTTTAAGACAATTAATAAAATAAAAGCCATTGGCTATTAGCGACTAATTGCGTGTTGTCAACGCTGTTTTATTATTGAGTGAATGTAATTATTAAGGTTGGTCACAACTTTGATATTCTATCCTTAAATTTTGAGCACACAGGGTTTCACAATTGAGTTTTATTACTTAAAACTTTCTTCTTATAATCAGGATTGTTGTATACATAATATATTGAGATCTCGGCCAGTATTTAATAATGTAGGCCACCTTTTGGTTTAATTTCGTGTGCCATAATTTTTTTGGTTTTCGATGCTACTATGCCAATCTTAGGATATCATAGTTTAAGAGGTTAGTAACGGCGAAAAACAGTCATATATATATGAGGCACGTGCAGCAATTACTCGATCGAATTCTTATAGATCTGAAAAAAATTATGAAAAGTAAAAGTTACTATTTTTATATATACTAATACATTATGTATGTTTTGTATTCATATGTGTTAGTTTATTTAAAAATATATACTATATACTAGTCAAACTGTATATTACTATATATTATATTAATAAAATGTTTCTTTTCAGTTCACAATATTTTTATT
>NC_029787.2:125177647-125179472 GCF_000816755.2 Arachis ipaensis
ATTCGAATATTAGATAAATGTAAAATATATAAAATATATCATAGATCCTATATAAAATATGACTAAAATCTATTTTTATATATTATTATTATTCTTCACAAATATAGTTTAATCATTCTTTATATACACCTATAATATAATTATATTATAAAATTATAGAGAAATAATTTATATTTTATTGATTATCATTTATATGAATCTATGATATAATTACATATTATAGAATTTATTTAAAAAAATTAATTATACAATAAAAAAAACTTTGAATTATAATTTTATGAAGAGAAAATTTTAATCAATAGATTATAACACTCCACAGTCCACACTCCCTCCTATAAATTCCTTGATACAATAACCAAACCAAACCACCAATTTGAAAACACTCTCTTCCGCCCCAATCTGGGCAACATGATGAGCCCCCTTTTTCTCCTCATCCTCCTCTTCTCATCCCTCACTGTAAGCTTCTCTACGTCATAATTTTACATATCCACTTTCATCTTTACATAATTTAGGCTATTATCATTTCTCCATTATAATTATTATTTTGTAGCTCACGTCATATATATTTTGTAGCTAGTCTTATTAAATTCCTAACTTCATTTACCAACATAATTGTTATGCATCATAATTAATTAGTAGAAAATGTTTATATTAATTTGCAGTCTAACACATTATTTGATGAAAATTCAAAAGTGAGAATGAAACTAATAATAAAAAAGATAAAATGATAAACACATTTCTAATAACATCCTTCTCATGAAACGGATTACCACGCAGGTTGGTTTCTCCGGCAGCAGCGGAGATCAAAATCCGTTCACGCCAAAGGCGTACGCGTTGCGGTACTGGGACAAAGCCATTCAAAACACGCTTCCAAAGCCATCCTTCCTCACCTCCAAGGCCTCACCACTAACCGCCATTCAAGCCGCTAAGTACGCCAAACTCGCCGCCACCAACGCCCTCACCACGCGCCTTCCCGAGTTCTGCTCCGCTGCGCACCTCCTCTGCTTTCCTGACATCACGCCCAATCTCTCCAAGCGAGACAAGAGCCAAAGCTTCACCGGCTACGAAGACGGCCAGAACTTCACCAGCTACGGAATCGGCGGTGCTGGAAGCGTCAACAACTTCAAGAACTATTCCGACGGCTTTTTCAACCCCGGGGTGAACGAGTTCCGCTCCTACAGCCGAAGCTCCGGTGGCGGCAGCGAGACCTTTACGGGTTATGGAGAAGACACAAACGTCGTCGAGGAAGGCTTCAACACCTACGGCAAAGGTTCCGGAGGCGGCACCGGAGAATTCACACAGTACGGAACCAACTCAAACGTCCCAACCCTCCGGTTCTCGTCGTACGGCGAGGCAACCGGCGGCAGGCAAGAAAGTTTCTCCAAGTACAGCGACGACAGCAATGCCGGAGATCAGACGTTCTCGAATTACGGCAAAAACTCTGCGGGAGCCGTGAGCGAGTTCGACAGCTATGGTAACAACTCGAACGTGGCGTCGTCGACCTTTGGTAGCTACGGCGCCGGTGGCGCGGGACAGAACGAGACGTTCACGAACTACGGGATAAACATGAACGTGCCTGAAGAGAATTTCAATAACTATGGGGCTGGAACCACCGGAGGAACTCAAACATTCACGAACTATAGAGATCAGGCGAACGTCGGTGATACCTCGTTTTCTTCGTACGATAAGGGATCGAACCAAGGAGAGGCCACTTTCACCAACTACGGCCACTCCTTCAACGAAGGCACCGATACCTTTAAAGGCTACGCCCTCAACTCTACGGCGGGCAAGGTTAGTTCTATTATTTCTTTTCTACCTTGCTAAG
>NC_029787.2:125179512-125187108 GCF_000816755.2 Arachis ipaensis
TATGCAACTAATATATAAAAAGATTAGTAGAAGAGATTAAAGTAGATATATTTGATCAATTAGTACTCAAAAAAATTGGTAAAATAGTGGGAAGAGAATTGAAACGGTTATCTCTAGAGATAACCGTTTCAATTCTTTTCCTACTATCTCATAATCTCTCATAATAATTGGCAAACGGTTATTTTTATTTTTTAAATTTAAATCAATCCAATTGAATCATAATTTAATTTAAAAATTTTTTAAAATGGATATCTTTGATCAAAATTACATAAAAAATTTTAGTTTAAATTATGATCCAATTGGATTAATTTAAATTTGAAAAATAAAAATAACCGTCTGCCAATTACTAAGAGAAATTGACGGGGATACTAGGAAGAGAATTGAAACAATTATCTCTTCTACTATTCTCGTCAATCTCTCTTAATAATTAGCACACAGTTATTTTTATTTTTAAATTTAAATCAATTCAATTGGATCATAATTTAAACTAAAATTTTTTATATACTCTTTTGATCAAATATATATCCATTATAAAAAATTTTAAATTAAATTATGATCCAATTTGAATGATTTAAATTTGAAAAATAAAAATAACCGTTCTTCAATTATTATGAGAGATGAATGGATAATGGGGAGAGAATTGAAACGGTTATCTCTCACGTGGATAATGGAAGATAACGTGAGAGATAACCGTTTCAATTCTCTTCTGTTATTCCATCAATTTTTTTGAGTATTAATTGATCAAATATATCTATTTTAATCTCTTCAACCAATTTTTTATATACTGCATGCTAAAAATTTAGATTATTAATAATATTAATATTTTTTAATATTTTTAAATTTTAAAAATTTAAAATTATTATTGTAAATTTTTATCTTTAAAAATTTAGCCTATAAAAATTAGTTATTTATTTAATTTTGAGCGGGCATATATTCTTTCTAATATTTTTTACTTTGTTACTTTGAACGCACGTAAGAATATTTCAGTATTTTGAGTATTATTAATTGTTGGTTGCATAAAAGGCTGGGTTCAAAGAATACGGTGTGAACACGACCTTCAAGGAGTACAACAAAGACGGTGTCTCCTTCTCCGGCTACACCAACGCCACCACTTCTTCCGCCCACATTAGTGGCAGTCTGGCCAAAAAATGGGTGGAACCAGGCAAATTCTTCCGCGAAAGCATGCTAAAGGAAGGCACTATTATGCCCATGCCAGACATCAAGGACAAGATGCCAAAAAGATCATTCTTGCCCCGCTCCATTTTGACCAAATTACCCTTCTCCACCTCCGAGCTCAAGCGCATCTTCAAGGCCTCCGATGAATCCTCCATGGACAAGATGATAAAAGACTCCATGGGAGAGTGCACCCGAGCTCCCAGCGCGGGGGAGACAAAACGATGCGTTGGATCTGTGGAGGACATGATCGACTTTGCAACTTCCGTTTTGGGGCGTGACATTACCGTTAGAAGCACCGAGAACGTTAACGGGTCAAAGAAGAATGTGATGGTGAGTAAGGTCAAAGGGATCAACGGTGGGAAAGTAACCAAATCTGTTTCTTGCCATCAGAGCTTGTTCCCTTACTTATTGTATTACTGCCACTCGGTTCCTAAGGTTCGGGTTTACGAAGCGGATCTTTTGGACCCGAATACGAAAGCTAAGATTAACCACGGTGTTGCCATCTGTCACTTGGACACCACTGCATGGAGCCCAACCCATGGTGCATTCTTGGCCCTTGGATCGGGTCCTGGTAAGATTGAGGTTTGCCATTGGATCTTTGAGAATGATATGACTTGGACCATTGCTAATTGAGGAACGACGGATAATAATTGATCCGATCAAAGCAACCTCCATCATCAGTTATTAAGATTTTAGTGGTGCTTTATTATTAGTTTTTTTTTTTTCCTTCCTGTCATGCATTCAGGGTTTCGGTCCCGATATGGTTTATATAGTTGTTAAAAAATAACGAAGAGATTGCCTTTTTAAGTGTGTATTTTATGGCTTCTATCTCATGGTAGCTGTAAGCCAATGCAACGAATCAATCAATCAATCAAATGTGCATTTTGAATTTACATAACAGCAGTAATAAGTATTACCCAACATCTATTCAATAAAAATTGAATTTTATGGTGACTATACGAATCGTTGACAATATTTTAAAAAAAATGTAATTCACATTAAAGTTATATTTGTATCGTACCCTGTAAACTCGGAATCTTACGACTTATATCTCGGTTATATTGAGCAATTTAAACCTGTAGTTGAACAAAATCTTATCACGTAAACGTCACTCTCAAACTAACTCCTAAACAAAATCAAAACTCAAGACTATAAAAACGGTAACAACGTCAGGAAGTACACACAAGTTACAGAGCAATAATTCGATTATACTCATAAGCTTTTAGAATATATTCTTAACTGACTTGGGCGTTGGAACCATTTTTGCAGGTACCATGCTCGAGTTCACGTTCAAGGCAGATACTCCCTGTAACAGACAAGGTCATCTCCTCTGGAACTAGGGGTGGAAACAGGCCAGGCCAGGCCAGACTTTGCTCTTAACAGGCCTGGCCTGTCATACAGTTGATTGGCCTGAGCCTGGCCTGCAGCCTGTTATAGGCTCTTTATAAAGTACTAGGCCTGGCCTGTTATTCAGCCTGACCTGGCCTGAAGTCTGTTAAAAGGCCTGCTAATTTTTTTTACAAAAATAAAAATATTATTTAAAAAAATTATTTTTTAATAAAAATAGTTATATGTAATATGTCATATATTTAATATTTGTAAAAAATTTTAAATTTTTAAGATATTTAAAATATAAAAAAATATTTATAAAAAAATATTTATAATAAAATATAATAAATTTAAAATATCTCATAATTTTATTAATAATAAATAATTATTTATATATTTAATTATATTTTAACAGGCCCAGGCAGGCCTGACAGGCCTATAAGGCTAATTAGTGAGCCTGGGCCTGGCCTATTAATGTATTAAGGCTTTTAAAAGAGCCTGAGCCTGTACCTATTTTATAACAGGCCAGGCCAGGCCAGGCCAAACACAGGCCAGGCTGCAGGCCCCTGGCAGGCCGCCTGGCCTTTTTCCACCCCAATCTGGAACCGACGTATAACGCGGAGAAGAGTATCCTTGCTAGAACATTTGGCGCCCACCGTGGGCTCCACCCTCACTTTCTTAGTATTAACTTAACAAGAATTTTCTTGTGCAGTTCTCTTGTCTTTGCAGGAACGCCGCCGAATCATGACGGATCACTCAGTGACCCCACAACACAATCTCTCCAATGCCGAACTCTTGGCGGCTAATGCTGCCTTATTAGCAGAAGATCAGCGTATGGCGGAATTATTGGCGGCAAAACAAAATGATGATCAAGAGGGTAAGGACAAGAAGAAGGTCAACAGTCATCCTCATGAAGACAACTGTTCTTGCTGAGATTGGCCAGTGTATAACTCGTTTGCCGGTGAATACTTGTAAACTCTCCGTCAAGATGAGGTATACGTCGGCAATGAGAGAACAAGGGGGTGGGTACCTGCAAAAGACACTCCGACGCTCAAGTCAATAAATGTTTAAGAGGTATAAGAATAATTCTATGAATATAGAATGTAAGACATGAAATAGAAGTTATCATGTGTTGTGTGTAATAACTAATAATTCTATGAATATAGAATGTAAGACATGATATAGAACTTATAGAACTTATCATGTTGCCTCTTGAGATTAGATATAGAAGGTTCCTTTTATAGGCATAGAATTGATGGTATGACTGTTGATCATTAAGTCAGAATAATGGTCATTAAGTCGATAATGAAGGTGTCAGTTACAGAATGAATGATAATTAAAGCCGAGTTATAACTCATAATTCACAATAAAGACCGAGTTATAAGGTGACGGATCATATGTTATCATGTGTTGTGTATAATAATTCTATGAATATAAAATGTAAGACATGATATAGAACTTATAGAATTTATCAACAACCAAGCGGAATCAAACGTAAAAACAGGAGAAACGCCTCCGAAGGGGGAAAGACGACAAGGTCCTTTTTCCAAAGAGATCATGGATTTCGAAATGCCTAAAAATTTTACTCTCCCGACGATCTTAAAATCGTACAAGGGGATTGGAAATCCCAAGATTCATGTTACAAAATTCATTATTGTGGTTCTCTAATTTACCTAAAGGATGCATCTCGAGCTTTGACGAATTTGCAAAGCTATTTACTAACCATTTTGCAGCTTCAAAAATCTATGTGCGGGATTCAGATTACCTCAGCACAATTAAACAAGGGCAACACGAAAGTTTAAAGGAGTATATGACGCGTTTCACAGAGGTAGCCATGCAGATCCCCAATCTTAACCCAGAGGTGCAGCTACATGCCATAAAAAGCGGACTGTGTCCTGGAAAATTCCAAGAGGCGATAGCGGTGGCAAAACCAAAAACGTTGGAAAAATTCCGAGAAAAAGCTACAGGCCAGATAGAAATCAAAGAACTCAGAGAAGCTCGGAAGAATGAAAAGCCGACTAAAAAAGAAGACGAAAGGCATCACCGACCCTTGAACAGAGATCATAGGAAATCATTCAAGTTGGCACCGAAGTTCGATTCATATACGAAATTTAACACAAAGAGGGAAGACATAAATAAAGAAATTCTGCACAACAAGCTGATAAAACCGCCGAGCAGAGCAGGTTCGTACCAAGATCAAAAGTACGTGGACAGAAGCAAACACACAACAGATGAGTGCGTGGTGGCGAAAGATTTGCTAGAAAGATTAGCAAGACAAGGCCTTCTAGACAAGTACATTGCCTCCAGAAAGCATAGAGAGTCAGCAAGGGATGCAGAGAAAGAAAAAGAGTCCTGGCAGAAGCAGGTGGAAACACCCCCGTCCAAAGGGGTAATCAACTACATTTCAGGTGGCTTTGCAGGTGGCGGAGCAACCACCTCTGCAAGGAAAAGAAGCTATCGAGCAATGATGACGATGGAAGGATCTCGTCCAGAACCACATACCTCGGCCCCGACATCCCGCATCGATTTCAGCATGGCCGACTTCAAAACACCATGCCCAAATTTAGATGACCCAGTTGTCATCTCAATCCACATGGGAGAGTTAACGGTAAAAAATGTCCTACTCGACTCGAGAAGTAGCGCCGACGTCTTGTTCTACTCAACATTCAAAAAAATGCACTTCAGTGACAACGCATTACAGCCATCACCTGGGGAATTGGTAGGGTTCTCCGGAAAAAAATGTATCAGTATCTGGATATATTTGGCTGAGAACAACAATTGGAGAAGCTCCAAACTTCAAAACATTGGATATTCAATTCCTGGTGGTGGATTGTCCTAGTCCTTACAACATTATCCTAGGACGACCATCACTAAACGCGTTTGGGGCCATCATTTCGACGGTCCACCTTTGTGTAAAATTTTCATTGCAGGATAACAGGGTGGGGACGGTATATACCAATCACAAGGAGGCTAGACAGTGCTACAACGCATGACTCAAAGCAGTAAAAAAGGAGAGCACACCTCGGATTCACTCAGTATACAATTTGGAAAACATTCCAACTATGGTCGATCTGGACCCTCGAAGTGAAAACAGTCGTCCTACACCCACTGACGACCTAGAAAAGGTACAGTTAGGACAAGATGAGCAATTCACTAACATCAGATCCGCTTTCCGTGCAGGAAACAAAGAAGACCTTATCAGAATATTAAGGACCAACGCCGATCTTTTTGCATGGACACCGGCAGGCGGCGGATATGCCAGGAATCGACCCGAGCTTTATCTGCCACAAACTGGCAGTCAATCCCAACATTAGACCTGTATGACAAAAGAAAAGAAATATGGGGCGGGAAAGAAGAAAAGTAGCCGAAGCAAAAACACAAAAGCTTCTGGAGGCAGGATTTGATGCGTGAGCATCTTTCCTATATTTCCCTAGCGAATTTGCATTTAATTTATCGAGTTTAATCAGGAATTAATTATCTTTTAGCCACTATAGATGCTACTTTAAATCATGTATAATTCTGTTTATTTTAGGTAGCATTTGGCTGGATTTGATGGAGTTTCCGCAGAAAAAAAGAAGAAGGCGAATGATGTTGTCAACCCCGACCTTCTTGCACTCAAACAGAAATAACTTGAGCTACAGAAGTCCAATTGACATGATTTTAGTGGCATTGGAAAGCTAACTTTCAGGACTTTCCAACGATATATAATAGTCTACCCTTTCTCTTCATCCTGTATGGTCAAGGTGGCGCCTAACTTGGATTTCACCAAGTTAGGCGCCAAAGGAAAGCTCCACACGCCAGATGCACATCAAGTGACGAGTTATTTGCTGCCTCAACAGCGTCATGAAGTTAGGCGCCAAACCTAGCCAATTAACAAGGGAAGAAGTGGTCCCGTATCCAAATTTATGATGGCAGCGAAGATATTATTTATTTTTTGATCAAAACCTTATTTTAATTACAAATAGGAAAATACATTATTTGGTTTTAGAAACTATATTTTACATTAATTAGGATTAGATATAAAAGGGAAAAGAATAAGCCCTTCAGGCTCTTCTCTTATCTTCAACCTCATTTCGCACTTTACAGTTTTTAGAATCCTAGTTTTCTCTCTGAACCATGAGCAACTAAACCTCCTCTGTTAAGGTTAGAAGCTCTGTCTATTGTATGGATTGATAATATTATTTTTCTATTTTAATTCATGTGCTGATTTATATTTCAAGAATTGTTTTCGTTCTTTATCTTATGAATCTGGGTGGAACGGAAGTATGACCCTTATTCTAATTGAGTTCTTGTATAACTTGGAAAAGCTCTTTACTTGAACAACAGCTTGAAAACATATTCTCCTAAATTTCTAATTATCTGGACTTAACGGGATACGTGACATATAATCCTCTTATATTTGGGTAATTAGAATTTTTGTGGCATATAACTGGAATTGACCTTCACCCTCTAATTGGAATTAAGTGACCAAGGAATTGGCAGTTGATGAATTTTAGAGGAGACTAAAAAGGTCTAAGGAATTAGAGTTTAGTCACATATAGTTTGTCATGAATTAAATCTTGCATGATTAAAATAGTTAGTAAGAAAAGTCAATCTAGAAAATAGATAACTCTAAAGCCTTAACTGTTTCTCCATACATATTTCACAACCTGTTTACTGCGTGCTTTTCTGATTCTCTGAATTACTGTTTAATGTAATTGAACTCTCAACACTCTTTTCTATTTGTCTAACTAAGCCAATCACTCAATCATTGTTGCTTGATCCATCAATCCTCGTGGGATCGACCCTCATTCACTTGAGGTACTACTTAGTACGACCCGATGTACTTGCCGGTTAGTTTGTGATCATAAATTCCGCACCAAGTTTTTGGCGCCGTTGCCGAGAATTGATTGTGATTGACAACTACTCATTGTTTGATTGCTTAGATTAGATAATTTTTTCTTTTAATTTGTTTAATTTTAGTGTTATTAATTTTTATTTTTCATTTTTTCTTTAATTTTTTGTTTTTCTTTTCGTTTCCCATCCCCCTCCTGTCCCTGTCTTATCTTTTTTACTTCATTTAACTTTTGAATTTTTTTTCAAAACCTTCGT
>NC_029787.2:125187430-125199943 GCF_000816755.2 Arachis ipaensis
TTTATTTTATTTTATTTTTTATTTTTATTTTATTTTATTTTCATTCTGTTTCTTTTCATTATTTTTTATCTTTCTATATTTTATTAGTTTTATTTTACTTTTGTCTTTAATTTCCAATAAAAAAAATATTTGCATCATATATTTTTTTTAATTCCTGAAATTAAGTTTGGTGTTACCTAGCTAATTTTATTTTAATTTTGCTTTATATATTTCGAATTTTTTGCTTAAGTTTAGTTATAATTTTTGAAAATTTCTATAGTTAAGTGTTTAGTATTTTTATTTTATTATTTTACACAGGTTATCTCACTGGAAACTCTCTACACTCTGACGTAGAGAATCCCATCTTTTCTTGTCTTATGTCTGTTCATGAGGAGGAATAGGGATAGGGAACCTCTTTTAGACTTTGATCCTGAACTCGAAAGGACTTTTAGGCAGTGTTTGCAACAAGCAAGACTTTACAAGGCTGAAGAATCCACTATGGATCATAACAATGCTGCTAATACCAATGTGGCAAATCCGAATGGGAATGAGCCTAGAAGAGTGCTTGGCTCTTACACTGCTCCTAATGCAGATCTTTATGTTAAAAGTATTGTGGTGCCTCCTATAGCTACAAACAACTTTGAACTGAAACCACAACTAGTTACTCTTGTTCAGCAGAATTGTCAATATCATGGACTCCCTCAAGAAGATCCAAATCAGTTTATTTCTGATTTTCTGCAGATTTGTGACACTGTGAAGACCAATGGAGTGAATCCTGAGGTATACAAAATCATGCTCTTCCCATTTGCTGTGAGGGATAGAGCAAAGCTATGGTTAGATTCTCAACCCAAGGAGAGTCTGGATATTTGGGATAAAGTTGTCACTGAATTTCTGACTAAATTTTTTCCACCTCAAAAGATGATTAAGCTAAGGGTGGAGGTTCAGACTTTCAGACAGAAATATGGTGAGACCCTTTATGAAGCTTGAGAGAGATTCAAGCTACTGACTAGGCAATGCCCTCCAGACATGTTCTCTAGATGGACTCAGCTGGATATCTTTTATAAGGGCTTATGTGAAATGTCCAAGATGCGCTTAGATAATTCTGTAGGTGGTTCTTTGCACATGAAGAAGACACCAATAGGAATCCTTTGCACTCTGAAACCTCTCAGAAGAGAGGCGTGTTGGAAGTGGAAGCTGTTAATGCTCTTCTTGCTCAGAACAAGCTTATGTCTCAGCAAATAAATCTACTTACTCAACAGTTGAGTGGAATGCAAGTTTCAGCTGTCAACACCCAAAATCCACCTCAAGAGGCCCCTAATGACATGACAGGTAATTTTATGCAAAATAAAAATTATGATTATGCTCAATCTTCTTCTGAACAGGTCAATTACATAGGGAGTGCTCCTAAAAATCCCAATAATGATCCCTACTCTAAGACCTACAATCAAGGATGGAGAGATCACTTAAATTTTGGGTAGAGAGAGCAATCTCAGAGGCCAAAAAAATTTAATAATAATTCTCAGGGTGGTTTTCAATAGAATAATTTTAATAACCATCAGTTTCAGTCATCTCAGTAAGCAACTTCTTAGCCCCAACAGAACAATGATTTGGAAGCAATATTGGCAAGTTTTAGACAGAAAACCAGAGCATCAATCAAGAACTTGGAGATTCAGATGGGTCAATTAGCCACAAAAGTTAATGAAATTGATCAGAGGACCACTAATAGCCTTCCTGGTAACAAAATTCCAAATCCAAGAGAGGAATGCAAGGCTATCACCTTGATAAGTGGACAAGTGGCAAGTACGGAAGCACAAGTTAATGAGGAGCCAGTTGAAAAAGAAGCTCCAGAGGAGAAGAAGGAAGAAGTAGAGCACGTCCCTTCAAAGCGTGCGGACAACCCATTCCCAGACTCTCTTGACACTTATCCTACATTGCCAAAGGCTCCTGAGTACAAGCTTAAAATGCCATATCCTCAAAGACTTAAAAAGGAGACCAAGGACAAGTAGTTTTCAAAGTTCTTAAAAGTATTTAGAAAGTTGCAAATCAATATTCATTTTGTTGAGGTTTTGGAGCAAATGCCTCTCTATGTCAAATTCATGAAGGAGTTGTTATCAAAGAAGAAGCCTTTAAAGGGAGATGAGATAGTGGTCCTAACTAAGGAATATAGTGCCATCATTCAGAATAACTTGCCAAGGAAGATGTCAGACCAGGGAGCTTTAAAATCCCATGTACCATTGGGAGCACCACCTTTGAGAAAGCGTTATGTGATTTGGGAGCAAGCATCAATTTAATGCCCTTGTTTGTGATGAAGAAGTTGCAAATCCAAGAGTCACAACCCACAAAGATAACATTACAGATGGCAGACAAATCTATAAAGCCTGCATATGGATTGGTGGAGAATGTCTTGGTCAAAGTGGGTAAGTTCTTCCTCCCAGGAGATTTTGTAATTCTTGACACAGGGGAGGATGCAAATACCTCTATAATTCTAGAAAGACCATTTCTAGCCACTGGAAGAGCTCTGATTAATGTGGAAGAAGGTGAATTAGTGCTTAGAGTGCATAATGAGCAACTATTCTTTCATGTTTTCAAAGATATACATTCAGCAGGTGAAGAAGAGAGATGCATGCAGACCGAGATAATTAATCCAAACCTTCAAGAACCCCCTGATGAATTCAATATTCCTTTTGCTGAGATTTTGGAGCAAATGCCTCTCTATGTCAAATTCATGAAGGAGTTGTTGTCAAAGAAGAAACCTTTAAAGGGAGATGAGACAGTGGTCCTAACTAAGGAATGTAGTGCCATCATTCAGAATAACTTGCCAAGGAAGATGTCAGACCCAGGGAGCTTTCAAATCCCATGTACCATTGGGAGCACCACCTTTGAGAAAGCGTTATGTGATGATTTGGGAGCAAGCATCAATTTAATGCCCTTGTCTGTGATGAAGAAGTTGCAAATCCAAGAGTCACAACCCACAAGGATAGCATTACAGATGGCAGACAAATCTATAAAGTCTACATATGGATTGGTGGAGAATGTCTTAGTCAAAGTGGGTAAGTTCTTCCTCCCAGCAGATTTTGTAATTCTTGACACAGGGGAGGATGCGAATGCCTCTATAATTTTAGAAAGACCATTCCTAGCACTGGAAGAGCTCTGATTGATGTGGAAGAAGGTGAATTAGTGCTTAGAGTGCATAATGAGAAACTAGTCTTTCATGTTTTCAAAGATATACATTCAGCAGGTGAAGAAGAGAGATGCATGCAGATCGAGCTTATTAATCCAAACCTTCAAGAACCCCCTGATGATGCACAGTAGAATTTGCAACTCAAACCTCCCTTGGTAACAATCCATAAAATTCCTCCTGACATCAAACCTAAGTTTGGTGTCGGGAATGCATCATCCACCAAGGCGGAGGTTCCCAAAAAGAAGAAAGTACCCAGGGAATGGAGAAACAAAAAGATCGCCACTGAAGGTTTCTCCCCAGGAATGAAGCTGGTGTTGACTAGCAATCCAGTGTGGACTTATACAGTAAACAGAATCCTCTCTCTGGAGCATATTGAGCTACTTTATGGAGACACAGGAAAGAAGTTCAAGGTGAGGGGTGAAGAACTGAGCCCCTATGATCCTCCTCCTTAGAGGAGCTGACCGTCAAGCTAGTGACGGTAAAGAAGCGCTTGTTGGGAGGCAACCCGATGTTTTCGTATCCTTAGTTTACTGTTGCTTTAATTTTATTATTTATTTGAATTTCATTGAGTTTTTACTGTTTTTTCTTTGTTTTATGTGTATTTTGATCATGCTGAATATTAAAAAAAAAAAATAGAAACAGGTTCCTAAATACAAAGTTTCGAACACCCGGGAGGATATTGATTCAAATTTGGGTGACGCCTAACTTGAAAATCTCAAGTCAAGCACCACATACTACGTATAGAGGAGAATTTTGCACTGGAGGGTCTACGCCTAACTTGAGAATTTTCAAGTTAAGCGCCGCATATTACGTACAAGGGAACGATTCTTTCTGTAGGGTCTGCGCCTAACTTGAGAATTTTTAAGTTAGGGCAAGCTGTGAAGACACACCTCAAATTAGGCGCAATCGAATTCAAATTAGGCGCAGGTGTTTGGACTCTCGGGAGGCCTCAAATTAGGCGCAACTTCTTTCAAGTTGGACGCAGCGGTAGCTGGCACTCACAGGTGGTCTCAAGTTAGGCGCGTTGAAATTCACGTTAAGCGCCAGGTTTGGGGTCTTCACTCCAAGTTGGGCGCAACAAAGCCTTAAGTTGGGCACCATTAGTGAAGAAAGCATAGAAGTTAGGCGCCCGGGTTTACAAGTTAGGCGCCAGGCCATATGTCCAACCATCAAGTTAGGCGCCGTATAAAACTATAAATAAAGTTAGGCGCCAGTGTTTTTTGTCTTTTTATTATTTTCTTGTTCTTTTGTATTAATATTTATTTTTATTCTTCCATACCTTTTTTTTTATGTCTCTCTATTTTCAGTTCTTCTTTACTTAAAAACAAGTAAACTTTTAAGTTTGGTGTTGTCGCTTCGCTTGTAGATTTTCTGTTTATTTTAATGGCACTAAAGGGAGGCAAATCATCTTCACGGAGGAGCACAGCCTGAAGAATGAAACGGCCACTAGGATAACTGAGGTAGTTGAGTTCCTTTCATTCTATATTTCTTCCCGTTCTTACTATGTTATGTTCATGTTTTCCATTGTTTTGTCTTAGTTATTGCGTGATCCTTTGTTACTTCAATTCCTAGGTTCTAGTTTAATCTGCTATTTTTTTCTATTATTTGCTTTAATTCTGAAAGGTGTCTCATGTATTGCTCACTGAACTTGAATTCAAAAGAAAATGAAGAAGAAAAAGATGTATTGCATGAGAAATAGAGTTTATGACAAAGAGTAGTCTTATTTACTTAATTGTGGTGGTATTCTCTTTGATTCTAAATGCATGACATGAACCGTGAATATTTGAATTTGAATCAAATAATGTTAATGTATAAGGAATAGGAATTTAGAGAACTATTATGAATTCTCTGAAGTTAGTGAAAGCTTAATCCTTGAAGCAAAAGAAACAGCAAAAGAAAAATAAAAGCAAGGTCCAAGGCTCTGAGCATCAATGACTAGGGAGGTCAAACATGATTAAAAGCTCAAAGAGTTGTTTTCCTAGTCATCTGCTTGTGGTGTGAATGTGTCAAGTAATCCTTGAGACAGAGCACTAAGAGTTGAGATCAAATGCATTTAACAGAGTATGCCAAAGGCTTTGAGCACCACTGTCTGGAAGTAACTGAAAGAAAATTTAGAACTTAAAGGGAGTTCCCCAGTTAAGTGCTTGTGGTGTTTTTTGTGTCAAGTAACCCTTGAGACAAAGCATTTAAAGTCACGGCTAGGCTCGAAGTGCAAAGCACCAAAAAAAATTTGCTGTGTTCAAGGATTAAACTGAAGTATAAAAAAAATAGAAAATTCATAATATTATCCGGATTCTAATTTCGAATGACAGTGACATCCTTCTGATTCAAAGAATAGTAAGATGCCAAAACTATTCAGGATTGCAGTCGTAAATCCCACTTCAAGAAGAGACATGAGCTTAATGGAACTCTCACTCTCATGCAAATTCACATCCTAAGCCTATGTTAGTTTTGGTTGCTTGAGGACAAGCAACAATTCAAGTTTGGTGTTGTGATGCGTGAGCATCTTTCCTATCTTTCTCTTGTGAATTTGCATTTAATTTGTCAAGTTTAATCAAGAATTAATTATCTTTTAGCCACTATAGATGCTACTTTGAATTGGGTGCAATTCTGTTTATTTTAGGTAGCATTTTTGGCTGGATTTGATGGAGTTTCCGCAGAAAAAGAGAAGAAGGCGAATGATGCTGTCAACCCCGACCTCCTTGCACTCAAACAAGAATAACTTGTGCTACAGAAGTCTAATTAACGTGATTTTAGTGGCATTGGAAAGCTAACTTCTAGAGCTTTCCAACGATATATAATAGTCTATCCTTTCTTTTCATCCTGTATGGTCAAGGTGGCGCCTAAAGGAAAGCTTCACACGCCAAATGCACATCAAATGACGAGTTATTTGCTGCCTCAATAGCGTCATGAAGTTAGGCGCCAAATCCAGCCAATTAACAAGGGAAGAAGTGGTCCCGCGTCCAAATTTATGATGGCAGCGAAGATATTTTTTATTTTTTAATCAAAACTTTATTTTAATTACAAATAGGAAAATATATTATTTGGTTTTAGAAAATATATTTTACATTAATTAGGATTAGATATAAAAGAGAAAAGAATCAGCCTTTCAGGCTCTTCTCTTCTCTTCAACCTCATTTCGCACTTTACAGTTTTTAGAATCCTAGTTTTTTCTCTTAACCATGAGCAACTAAACCTCCTCTATTAAGGTTAGGAGCTCTGTCTATTGTATGGATTGATAATATTATTTTTCTATTTTAATTCATGTACAGATTTATATTTCAAGAATTGTTTTCGTTCTTTATCTTATGAATCTGGGTGGAACGGAAGTATGACCCTTATTCTAATTGAGTTCTTGTATAACTTGGAAAAGCTCTTTACTTGAACAACAGCTTGAAAATATATTCTCTTAAATTTCTAATTATCTGGACTTAACGGGATACGTCATATATAATCCTCTTATATTTGGGTAATTAGAATTTTTGTGGCATATAACTGGAATTGAACTTCACCCTCTAATTGGAATTAAGTGACCAAGAAATTGGCGGTTGATGAATTTTAGAGGAGACTAAAAAGGTCTAAGGAATTAGGGTTTAGTCACATATAGTTTGCCATGAATTAAATCTTGCATGATTAAAATAGTTAGTAAGAAAAGTCAATCCATAAAATAGATAACTCTAAAGCCTTAACTGTTTCTCCATACATATTTCACAACCTGTTTACTGCGTGCTTTTCTGATTCTTTGAATTACTGTTTAATGCAATTGAACTCTCAACACTCTTTTCTGTTTGTCTAACTAAGCCAATCACTAATCATTGTTGCTTGATCCATCAATCCTCGTGGGATCGACCCTCATTCACTTGAGGTACTACTTGGTACGACCCGGTGCACTTGCCGGTTAGTTTGTGGTCATAAATTCCGCACCAGGATTCATCCGGGAGCTTTGATTTTTTGAATGGTTAGCCAACGTGGTAATGGTGCGAAAAAGCTCAGGGAAGTGGTGCATGTGTGTGGACTTTACCGACTTAAACAAGGCATGTCCGAATGATTGCTACCCACACCCTAACATAGATAGATTGGTGGATGATACCTCAGGATTCCCAGTACTCGGCTTCATGGACACTTATTTAGGGTATAATCAAATACTGATGCATCCAGGAGACAAAGAGAAAACATTATTTGTGACTGACCAAGGGAATTTTTGTTACAAAGTCATGTCCTTTGGGCTTAAAAACGCAGGAGCAACATATCAACGACTAATGGACAAAGTTTTCAAAGAACAAATTGGCATAAACATAGAAATATATGTAGATGACATGGTAGTCAAATAATGCTCGGAAGAACAACACAAGCACGACCTCAATGAGATCTTTAAACAACTCAGGAGACACAATATGAGGTTAAATCCGGAGAAATACGCGTTCAGAGTACAGGGAGGAAAATTCCTCGGATTCCTACTGACTAACAGGGGGATAGAAGCCAACCCAGACAAATGCCTTGCAGTAATCAACATGTAATCTCCTCGGACCAAAAAAGAAGTCCAGCAGCTAACAGGTCGGCTAGCAGCCCTATCCCGCTTCTTGCCAGCAGTAGCAGAAAAATCTTACCACTTCTTCAACACCCTAAGAAAGATAGACAAATTTACCTGGATAGAGGAGTGCGAAGAAGCATTCACAAAATTCAAAAACACCTTAGGGTCGCCACCTATATTGAGGAAACCAGAACAAGGTAAGCCGTTAAACCTATTTCTTTCCATTTCAACTAACACAGTTAGTTCAGTGCTTGTAACAGACAATGGGAAAGAACAACACCCAGTATACTTCGTAAGTAAGGTATTACAAGGTGCCGAAACGAGATATCCAATGATTGAAAAATTGGCATTTGGGCTGATCATTACAGCTCGGCGGCTGCGACATTATTTTCAAGGATACCGAATTATAGTTCGGACCAATCAACTACTTCGCCAAATTTTAACAAAACCAGACCCAGTAGGAAGACTTACAAAATGGTCCATTGAACTCTCAAAATTCGATATTACCTATCAATCCAGAGGATCTCCTAAAGCCCAAGCCCTAGCTGACTTTGTCTCTGAATTCACCGGCGAAACGGAGGAGGCCGAACAATGGGAACTATATAAGGACGGTGCATCAAATGACAACGGATGTGGGGTAGGAATACTACTAAAATACAAAACAGGGGTGCACGCAGAACAATCAATCAAATTCCTATTCCAGACAATAAATAACCAGGCCGAGTATGAAGCATTATTAGCAGGGCTCAGACATGCAAAGGAAATCGAGGTGTCGAAGTTGTGGGTGTACTGCGATTCCTTACTCGTAGTACAACAGGTAACTGGTAATTTTCAAACTAAAGATCCCCTTCTAGAAAAATACTTGAATCTTGTTAAAAACATGATAACGGACTTTCAAACATTTGAAATAAAGTATATACCCCAAGAACAGAATTGTAGGGCAGATATCTTATCAAAGTTTGTCACATACAGAGATGATCAACACTCAGAAAACCTAGTACATCTCACACTGACAAAACATAGTCTAGATATGCAATATGTTTTAAGTATGACACACGAACAAGATTGGCGAACTCCAATAGTCCATTACTTGAAGACAGGAACAATACCGGAATGGGAACCGAGGTCTTTCAAAAGGAAAGCACACAACTTCACACTGATAGGAGATAACTTGTATAGACGAGGGTTCTCCCGACCATTACTCCGATGCCTCGAAGAAAACGATGCCAAGGCAGCTATTGCCGAGATACATGAAGGAATTTGCGGACACCATGTGGGAGGACGAAGTCTAGCCATAAAAATACTGAGAGCAGGTTACTATTGGCCGACTATAAGATCGAATTGTGCAACAAAGGTGCAACAGTGCGACGCATGTAAAAAATGCTCGCCCCTAATTCACAGCCCGGCCGAAACATTACATACAACCAACGTCAGCTGGCCATTCCACAAATGAGGATTAGATATCCTCGGCCCTTTTCCAGTATCACCGGGACAGGTAAAATTTCTTTTGGTAGCCGTTGATTACTTTACAAAATGGATAGAAGCACAGCCACTGGCGAGGATAACCTCGGACAAGGCCCTAAAGAAAAATCTGACTAAGGCTAAAGGTCGGTGGGCAAAACTTATACCCGAAATACTGTGGAGCTACAACACAACTCCCCAGACGACAACAAAAGGAAGTCCTTTCAGACTGGTTTATGGATCTGAATGCATGATTCTCTTAGAGCTTAACCAAGGCTCGATGAGAACCGAACACTTCGATGGAGATAGCAATGAACAAACAAGGCGCGTCGAGCTTGACCTTATTCAAAAAGGACACTACGTTACAGAGCTAAGGCAAAAGTCAATGCAATTGGCTATGAAACAACAATATGACAAGATAGTTCGACCAAGAACCCTTAAAGAAGGAGACCTGGTGCTCATACAACTCGAAGACATCCAAAAACCTCCAAGACATGGGAAGTTGGCAACAACCTGGGAAGGACCTTTTCGGATCGCTAAAGTTATCGGCGAAGGGGCTTACTGCTTAGAAACATTAAGCAGAACAACCATACTAAACACATGGAACATCTCATCACTCAAATATTATTATAGCTGATCATACTGATGTAACAAGCAGGATCGCCAGGTACTCTTTTTCCAAACCACAAGGTTTTTTCCCTAAGGAGGGTTTTACTCGGGTAGGTTTTAACGAGGCCGACCATCCCGCAAACCTCAAACACGAGGATCATTCAAATACGAAACAAAGTATACATACTCTATACTACTCAGTTATATTCTACAATATTACGAACCAACGATATCAAAGTTGGAGTCATAAATAACAAAATAGTCATATCATAGTCAAATTCTGAAATCAGAATTCGGAAAAACAGTCAATAAAACCGGAACAAACACCGGCTACAGTACTTCAAAACATACAAACTTTTATCTACTTATAAAGGCATAAAAATTCAAAAAGGCGGCGGCACATTCTCGTCATGATCTTCGCCCGCCTCATCTTGCACTAGCTTTCCATCAATAACAATTTTTGTCACATCAAGATGACGAACATCAAACTCAGGAGCAAACAACGACACTTGAGAAACAGCTCGGTCGAAGCCCGAGGTAAACATCTCTATACCTTGTTTCTCCAGCTCATGAATTTGAGCAGTCATCTCACCTTTCGTCTTATCACTATCCCTTATCTCGCTTTGAAGTAAACGAATATGATCTTGAAGACAAGTGATTTCATCCTTTTTCTCCCCCAACTTAGCAGTAACATCAGTAACAGCCTCTTCCTTTTCCTTCATCTTCGCAGTAATATCAATAATAACCTTTTCTTTCTCTTTCACTGAACGTTCCAAAGCAACAAACTTTTCCAAATCAACTTGCTGCTCGGAACCAAGTAATTCCGTAGTGCAACCAACGCACAACAGGCGAGCAGCAACCACCTGGTACACAAAACAAAATAGTAATGAGAACAAATAAGTCCGACCAACAGTAGCACAAACGACACAATGATTACAAACCTGAACGTATTTGCCTAAAGCTTCCACACCAGCACGACGAGCAAGGAGCATGTCCCCAGGGTACTGAGAAACCCTATCTGAGAGTTCAGCCAAAGGAAACTGATCATTCTAGAGAGAATGCGGACTCGTTCCAGGAATAAAACCATGAAGCTTACGTTGACGATCAAAAATAGACTGAGATTTCGGTAGTATTCTTATCCCTCTCAGACAACACCTCTAAAGAGTTGCCTGAGACATCTCTTTTCCTCTTTGAAGAGGCCGGCTGTGCAGCAGACAAAGCAGCATCCCCATCACCAATCTTCGGAAACGCAGAAGTGCTCACACCTTTCTCCTTTTTCTTGTCAAGAAAGGACTGAAGCCTCGACGAACTTAAATGCGGCACTCGTCCTCCTGAGAAAACAAAGAAACAAACTTCAGTAATCAGCAGTATACTAACAGTAAAGGTACACAGGTGCATTACCTAGATAAATTTTTAATCCTTCCCTATCATTTTCTTTTTAAAACTGCAATATCTCAGAAATTGATAAGCACTCGCCAGAAGCAAAATTCCCAACCAAAAAATCAATAACCAAATCCTCCTCCTCAGTCCTATAAGCCTCAAGAATTTGCACAGGCTCGGAACACCAGAAAAGTGGATACCTCTCTATTAACTCATCATCAAGGTAAAATGGATATTCAGTCTCCACGGACTGGACCTTTACAAATAGAGATTTGAAGTTTTTGAAAGAAGATTTGTAGAGAAAAGAAAACGCTAAGAGAAGGAGAATATTCAAGGAAATCCATTAAACATTGGAAAGCTTTCAGGAACGCCCAAGAATTTGGGTGTAGCTGAGAAGGAGCACAGTTTAATTGGGTTACCATATCACATTCAAAAGAAGAAAAAGGAAACCTAACATGCAACTCCAAAAGGCAAGGAGTATACATGTAAAAATATCCCCAATCTCCTCTACGCTCACAAACCCTATCATCACTGGAGCAGGGGAGAAGTTCAATAGCAACATTAGAACAATCCTTAGTCAATTTCAGACTACGAAGCTCCCGAAGAAACTCATAAGTACAATAAGAAGAAGCACGAGTCTTGACATCATCGTTCACCCAGTGATAAGGGTTATCTTGATCATCCTTAACTACTTTCTATTTTTCCTTTAACTTCTCTTTTTCCATTTTAGTTACGAAGAAAAAGAAGAAGAAGAAACAAAACAAAGAGCGAAGACCTAAGCTTTGGAAATCATTCTCTCGTCAAAACCAGGTAAAAAGGAAAGACTTTCAGAAGATTTCCAAAGGAACGAAAGAAATTAAACTCTATTACAACCCACTAACTAAGTGGGAAGATGGTGCACGAAATTATTACTCTCTTACAATTTCGCACACATGACCAGCAAGTGCACTGGGTCGTCCAAGTAATACCTTACGTGAGTAAGGGTCGAATCCCACGGAGATTGTTGGTTTAAAGCAATCTATGGTTATCTTGTAAATCTTAGTCAGGAAGTCAATTATGTTTATCAATTGAATTGTGAGTAACCAGTAGAGCATAAATTAAAAATTACTTGTTGTGCAGTAATGGAGAATATGTTGGAGTTTTGGAGATGCTTTGTCTTCTGAATCTCTGCTTTCCTCTGTCTTCTTGTTCACGCACGCACGTCCCCCTATGGCAAGCTGTGTGTTGGTGGATCACCGTTGTCAATGGCTACCTTCCATCCTCCCAGTGAAAACTACGCTCACGTGCTCTGTCACAGCACGGCTAATCACCGGTTGGATCTCGATCCGGTTGGAATAGGATTTAATATCCTTTTGCATCTGTCACTAACGCC
>NC_029787.2:125200694-125203092 GCF_000816755.2 Arachis ipaensis
TCTAAGAGATACTCATTCAATCGTATATAGAACGGAGGTGGTTGTCAGGCACACGTTCATGATTTGAGGAAGGTGATGAATGCTGCCAGTTTGGGCGTTCAACTCTAGTTTTTGATCCTTTTCTGGCGCTGGATGCCAGAATTGGGCAGAGAACTGGCGTTGAACGCCAGTTTACATCATCTATCCTTGTGCAAAGTATGGACTATTATATATTTCTAGAAAGCCCTGGATGTCTAATTTCCAACGCAATTGAAAGCATGCCATTTCGAGTTCTGTAGCTCCAGAAAATTCACTTTGAGTGCAGGGAGGTCAGAATCCAACAGCATCAGCAGTCCTTTTTCAGCCTGAATCAGATTTTTGCTCAGCTCCTTCAATTTCAGCCAGAAAAATACCTGAAATTACAGAAAAACACACAACTCATAGTAAAGTCCAGAAATATGAATTTTTCCTAAAAACTACTAGGAATAGACTAAAAACTAACTAAAACATACTCTAAACTATATGAAATTATCCCCAAAAAGCGTATAAAATATCCGCTCATCACAACACCAAACTTAAACTGTTGCTTGTCCTCAAGCAACTAGACAAATAAAATAGAAGACTAATAGGTTGAGAAGCAATAATATCTCAGAGTTTTTGATTGAAGCTCAGATTCTAATTAGATGAGCGGGACTAGTAGCTTTTTGCTTCTGAACAGTTTTGGCATCTCACTTTATCCATTGAAGCTCAGAGTGATTGGCATCTATAGGAACTCAGAATTCAGATAGTGTTATTGATTCTCTTAGTTCAGTGTGATGATTCTTGAACACAGCTTCTTTATGAGTCTTGGCCGTGGCCCTAAGCACTTTGTTTTCCAGTATTACTACAGGATACATAAATGCCACAGACACATAATTGGGTGAACCTTTTCAGATTGTGACTCAGCTTTGCTAAAGTCCCCAATTAGAGGTGTCCAGAGTTCTTACGCACACTCTTCTTTTTGCTTTGGACCTTGACTTTAACCGCTCAGTCTCAAGTTTTCACTTGACACCTGCACGCCACAAGCACATGGTTAGGGACAGCTTGGTTTAGCCGCTTAGACCAGGATTTCAGTCCTTTAGGCCCTCCTATCCACTGATGCTCAAAGCCTTGGGATCCTTTTTAATTGCCCTTGCCTTTTGGTTTTTAAGGGTTATTGGCTTTTTCTGCTTGCTTTTTTTTTTTTTTCTGCAAGCTTTGTTTTTTGCTGCTTTTTCTTGCTTCAAGAATCATTTTTATGATTTTTCAGATTATCAATAACATGTCTCATGTTCATTATTCTTTCAAGAGCCAACATATTTAACAGTCTTAAACAACAAATTCAAAAGACATATGCACTGTTCAAGCATTCATTCAGAAGACAGAAAGCATTGCCACCACATTTAACCAATTAGAATTTGTTTTATTTAAACTCGAAATTTTATTGCTTCTTATTCAAAAGATCTACTATTTTATTCATGTTTAATGATAATGAGAAAAATAAACTATAGCTTAATTGGAGATAAAATCAAAATAGATACTAATTACTACTATATGACTTCTAAGGTACTTTTATAAGGACACTGTCACAGAGTTAAGGCAGAAATTGGAAATTAACAACCTTTATTCTGGGGGTATGGGGGTTCCTCTGATCCTTGGGAGGCTTGGTATCACAGAAGATTTTTGGCGCTTCAGTTCCCTTAAGTCACGTCCCTGCTCCTCTTGTTCTTTAAGCATATGGGTCAGCATTTGACTGTGTTCCTTCTGTTGTTTTATTATTTGCTCCATAGCTTCCTGTATCTTGGTGACAGACGTCTCAAGATATTCCCAATATTCCGCTTGAGGAATCTCTGGGAGGAATTCCTGTGCTCTCTTCTTGATAGGATCCTCCTGTGCTTGTTGTCTCTCCATTGATGCTTTGGTGATTGACTTTTCAATTAGGATATATTCAGTTATTCCCATCTTGACTCCAGCGTCCTTGCAGAGTAGAGAAATCACGCTTGGATAAGCCAACCTAGCCTCTCTTGAATTTTTTTTAGCAATCTTATAGAGCTCTGTTGAAATCAGCTGATGAACCTCCACTTCCTTTCCCATCATGATGCAATGAATCATCACTGCTCTTTTAACTGTGACTTCAGAACGGTTGCTGGTGGGCAACAGAGAACGCCCAATGAAGTCCAGCCATCCTCTGGCAACTGGTTTGAGATCCTCCCTCTTGAGTTGATTTGGGACGCCCTTTGTGTTGGTGGTCCACCTGGCTCCAGGGATACAGATGTCCTCTAGAATCTTATCCAGGACAATGTCTGCTCTCATCATCCTCCTGTTGAAGGAGTCTGGATCATCCTTTAGCTGAGGTAGCTTTAGTATCTCTCTGATCTTGTCAGGGGTGGTATGAACAATT
>NC_029787.2:125203183-125213742 GCF_000816755.2 Arachis ipaensis
TTGAGCTCTTTTACTCTGTTTTGTGTGCCGAGGTCTTCTGTAAATGATTATTTACCTTGTTGTCAATGAACTCTATATATAAAATAAAGATAGAAATAGGGCAAAATGCTTAGAGGATTGTTGCCCCATGGCTGGGTTGCCTCCCAGCAAACTCTTCTTTATTGTCTTTAGCTGGACCTTGCTGAGCTTTTAATCTAGCTTCAGCCTTGAGCATTCTTGCTCAGTGTTGCCTTCAAGATAATGCTTAATTCTCTGTCCATTGACAATGAACTTCTTATCAGAATCAATATCCTGAAAAGTTAGAAGAGATATTTTGAAAAAAGATATTTTTTTTTTTGAATTTAGTGAGGAGAGAGAAAAACAATAAGATAGTACAAGATTTAAAATTTTTAGATCTAATGATCCTTGTTTTTCGAAAAATTTGGAGGGAAAACACCAAGGAACACCAAACTTAAAAATTTTAAGATCAAGACACAAGGAAACTCAAGAACACTTTGAAGACTCACAAGAACACAAGAACATGAAGGAAGAACACCAAACTTAAAATTTTTAGAAAACTAAACCAAAATTTTCGAAAATCAAAGGGAAATCAACAAGAAAACACCAAACTTAAAGTTTGGCACAAGATTTAATAGAAAAAAAAAATATTTTTGAAAAAGAAGGTTTTGAAAAGAGTATAAAAGATTCTAACCCAATTACCAAGAACACAGATTAACGCTCTAGCCAAATGAGTTATGGGACCTTCGAAAATTTTTAGAAAAATTATTTTTGAAAACACCAAACTTAAAGTTTGGCACAGGATTTAATAGAAAAAAATTATTATTATTTTTTTTTTAAAAGGATTTTTTAAAAAATATGATAGCCAATTATTATGAACATAAACACCACGTTCTAAATAACTGAGCTATAAATTTAAAGTGTTTTAACAAGGGATAAATAATAAAAGACTCTAAACCAAAAAGAGAAAATTTTTCCTAATCTAAGCAACAAAATAATCCGTCAGTTGTTCAAACACAATCAGATTTTTGCTCAGCTCCTTCAATTTCAGCCAGAAAAATACCTGAAATTACAGAAAAATACACAACTCATAGTAAAGTCCAGAAATATGAATTTTTCTTAAAAACTACTAGGAATAGACTAAAAACTAACTAAAACATACTCTAAACTATATGAAATTATCCCCAAAAAGCGTATAAAATATCCGCTCATCAGAAGACCAATACATTAACCGTTGAGATACCCTAGGGCAAAAACAGTTCATTCACGGTAATTAAGGAATTAATGGCAGCACTTTCCCCAAAACAGAATGTTTCAAAATATTTAATCAAAAACCCCGCGCACGCATAGTTGAGCTTGGGGGCTACGAGGTTCAACTAAAGCCGACATATAAGTCGTCCAAAAAGCTCAACTTGCTAAAACTCCGAACATGCAACTCAAGCTTGGGGGCTATATGTATCGTACCCTGCAAATTCGGAACCTTACGACTTTTATCTCGGTTACGTTGAGCAATTCAAACCTGCAGTTGAACAAAATCTTATCACGTAAACGTCACTCTCCATGAATCTCGGCCTTATCTGAGATTCACTCAAACTAACTTCCAAACAAAATCAAAACCTCAAGTCTATAAAAACGACAACAACGTCAGTAAGTACACACAAGTTACAGAGCAATAATTCGATCATATTCATAAGCTTTTAGAATATATTCTTAACTGACTTGGGCGTCAGAGTCTTTTTTGCAAGTACCACGCTCGGGTTCACGTTCAAGTCAGATACTCCCAGTAACAGACGAGATCATCTCCTCCAGAACCGACGTATAGCGCGGAGCAGAGTATCCTTGCCAGAACATATTTTTTATTATATTATTTGATAATATTTTTAATTTGGTCAATTTTTTATTTAATAAAATAAAAATTTGTTAAACAATAAAAAATATCAACTTAATTTTAGTTCAAATTTTATAGTAATCATATTCATAACCACTGCAATTATATCAAGTATAAAATATTTCTTAAAATTTCCAGTTTAATTTAATTTCTCTTGCGTTTGTTTCATTATCTAATTCTTAACCCACATCATTTATTTCATCCGCCGGATGTATATATTATGTGCATATAAAAAATTAGTTATTAATTTTAAATTATATTTTATATAAGTAACTAATTTAATTACTGTTTTTTAGTGTATACAAATTATAATTGTTTATGGATTTGAATTAATGCAACGAATATTTTTTGGTGACCTTATAGTTTTTTGGTAACCATCAATGCAACAAATATAAATCACGTCTGACTAAAATTTCATTTTGGTCCCTGAGATTCACGCGATTACTCATTTTGGTCCTCGAGATTTAAAATTACCTATATTTGTCCTTCAGATTTAGATCCGGGGACCAATGTGGTCCCTCAACCCTTTCCGGTGATGACTCAGCAAACGGAGTGCCTTGGTGGCACCCTCCCTGCCACGTTGGACCCTGCAACGGCTAGCTGACGTGGCGAGGGTTGTATTTGTACTCAATTTAGTCCCTAAAACCTAATTTTCTCTCATTTATTTGAGTTAGGTTCTTCTTCAACTTCCGTCTTCCTTCCTCTTGTCTTCTTATTCTTCTTTATCTTCTTCTTCTTGTTGTTGTTTAGGTTCTTCTTCAACTTCCGTCTTCCTTCCTCTTGTCTTCTTATTCTTCTTTATCTTCTTCTTTTTGTTGTTGCTATTCTTCTTGTTAAATATTTGTCATTTGTCGTTATTAGTTGCAGCACCATGGTGGGTGGTGGGAGCACCGCAGCTAGAAACTCAATTCGCTCTCGTTCAAGCAGTAATTGGGCCACGTCACAAAGCCGGAACAGAAGTGTGAGAGTGTCGGAATGGTGTGGGTATGGTTACCGTCTAGTTCTGCGATGGTCTGGAACAGAATCAAATCCAAACAAGCCATTTTTTAGATGTCTCAATTATAATATAAGTTAAATATATGATATTTTGTTCATTTGTTCTTGCCTATTTCATCATCTTTTGTTGGTTCATTTCAAACAAGGGAAAAGACTTGGTGTGGTATGTTTGTTTGTGCTGACATTGAACAAGAGAAAAGTGCTAGAATAACAGATTCTGATAGAGTCAATGGTAGAATGAAGATGAACCTAGCATGGAGCGTTGGGAGGTTGTAAGCTTCGCAGGCGTTGTTACAGATGCTATTGTCAGAGTAGAGAATACAGAGACATGGAGATAGTTTCTTGAGCTACTTCATCAGGACTTGGGGTATTATAAAGATCATGACTGGTGTTTCATATCAGATATGCAAAAGGTGTGATCTTATATTGATTGTCTTGCTTTCATTTTATGTGATCTTATATTAAGAATTGTGTTGTTATGCTTACCGCGAAGAATTGTGCTTTCATTGGATATTGATGGTTAGTTGTTAGGGTGCTTACTTGAAGAATTGTGCTTTCATTATGCTTGTATGCATTATATGGAGAACTTGTAATTATTGGTTGTCTAATTCATCAGGATGTCCTATAAGCATGTTATATACTTACTGGATCATTATATGTGGACTTGTATGGGTCACGACCTTCAATTGTAGGGACTATTATGGGGATAGTAATCAAATGTCAGGGACTATTATGTGTCAATATTATAATTTCAAGGACTATTATGTCTGTATAATGTTTATAATGTTTATTGAATCTGGCAGGGACTGATATCAGCATTGAAAGCAGTGATGCCTGATGTGCATCACCATTTTTGCGTCTGGCATTTATGGAAAAATTTCAACAAGAATTGGAAGGACTTACAGCTACAGGGACTTATGTGGGAATGTGCAAGGGCAACAACATACCAAGAATTCAGGGATGGAATGGACAAGATCAAAAGGTTAAATAAAGATGCTTGGGCATACTTAGAGAAGTGGCCGATGGATAAGAAGACAAGAGGAAGGAAGACGGAAGTTGAAGAAGAACCTAACTCAAATAAATGAGAGAAAATTAGGTTTTAGGGACTAAATTGGGTACAAATACAACCCTCGCCACGTCAGCTAGCCGTTGCAGGGTCCAGCGTGGCAGGGAGGGTGCCACCAAGGCACTCCGTTTGCTGAGTCATCACCGGAAAGGGTTGAGGGACTACATTGGTGCCCGGATCTAAATCTGGAAGACAAGTATAGGTAATTTTAAATCTCGAGGACCAAAATGAATAATCGCGTGAATCTCAGGGACCAAAATGGAGTTTTAGTCAATCACATCTACTTGTATTTTGTATTTTTAGGATAGTAAATATATAACAATTGCCCATTTCTTTAACTACTCCATTATTTGAATTGGACGTAACCCGTTATTAGTACCATGCATCATCGCAAATACTACAAGCCATTTCAGTTTTGTTTTGCTAGTATAATTGGGGAATATTAATTAGGGAAAGTACGAGGAGCCAATAGAATATAATCATTAGTGTTACTGTTTTTTATTAGCTGAAACTTTTTGGATGAGTAGTATTATGATATAATATTAGACACTAGATTCGAAAGGTCAAGAGTTTTAATCTTTGGTGAACCCCAAAATCAGCTTAAGCTTTTGGAAAGATGTTTATTATCGCTAATACTCGAATGGTTATTCTAGATAGTATGAGAGATGTTCATTTTGTAACTCAATAGCCCATTGTACACATTATACAAATAGTCCATTGTCTCCCTACCGGAATCCTTAATTAGAATATGCACAAAATTTTAGAATTAATATTTAAATTAATCTTTAAAATTTATTTTAAGTCTTAAATTACGCTTAAGAGGGCAATGAGTTAGACTTAGAAAAAAGCTATATAGTTATTTCAAAAATTCTTTGTCAGTTTTTTTATTTTATGTCATGATCTTGAGAAGATTCTCTTGTAAGTTGAGTTAGCATTTTGCTGTTGAAAGTTAGGTTTGAGTCCTAATCAAATTCAAATTGGGTTAGAATCTGAATTTATGAATTTATCCCAGATAAAATTGGGTAGATTCTAAAAAAAATTGGTGAATATAAATCTATTGAAAGAATAGTAAAATTCTAATCACTATTATGATAGAGACTGAAAAACAAAAATATCTCCTACCGTATTAAAAGACAAAACCAAAATTTCTCCTTTATTTTCTTAACAGATATCAAGTTTACATGAAAAAAAAAAAAAAAAACCAAAATTCAATCCTCTTTCTCTTACCTACTCATAACCATCAGGAATAATACAAAGATCAGCTCACATAAACAAAAACTTAAAAGATTAATTAATTAGAATAATTAGATTTTGTTTTTGAATTATTAAGAATAGGCGACACAATTTTCTCTGAACACACTCTCACACCACGTCTCTATTCCATCTCATTGCGTCAACGCTCCGCCACTCAGACGGACGCATCCCCTCCCCCCACAATGCGCCCCCGCCACTGGTGGCAGCTGTCGCACATCCTCTCCTCCTCCTCGTCACGTCGCCAATGTAAGAGGAAGGTGCGCAAAGTGACGCGATCGCGTGCAATCACCATCTGCACCGCTGCTGTCGTGTCACGCCACTCTTCACTTGTGCCGCGTGTTGCGCCATTCTTCTTGTGGAGTTGCCACTGTTGCGACACGCAACCTCTACGGCTTCGTCCCACGACGCGCCACACTACAAGAAAACAGACAGTATTGCATCAAAAACAAAATGGAACAACAAAGAATGCAAATGAAAGTGTAACAGAGTACGTAAATAGAATTTGGGAGGGTTATTACTCTTCTTAGACTACAGAAGACTTTGCCCATTTTGATAAAATAAAGTAATCTTCAATTACTTTATCTTTTAAGACACCAAAAAATGAAAAAATTACTTATCTTTTACCCAATAATTCTAAATACAAATAAATAATAAGATGACAATAATACAAAAATATTAATTACTTAATTATTATTATTGATATGACCGTTACATATCGATTATACGTTATAATTTGACCATAAATATTATAAATTGTCTGTCAATAATTATCATTCAAACAAGTACTAAAATATCAAATATGTTATTATTTTTTGTTTAAAATACTATTACTCAAAGATACAACTGTTATTTTTCATTTTTAAATATAAACGAAAGCATAAAAAAATTGTTAACAATATTAATATATAATATTCTGAATATATTATAACGTACACTCCACACTCCTATAAATTCCTTCATACAAACAAGTCAACAACCAAACCAAACCTCCCACCAAATTCAAAACAGTCTCTTCTCGCACTCTTTGGGCAACATGATGACGAGCACCCTTTTTCTCTTCATCCTCCTCCTCTTCTCATCCCTCGCTGTAAGCGTATCCTTCTCTCTACGTCATAATTTTACATATCCACTTTCATGTTTACGACTTTACGTAATTTAGGCTAATATCATTTGTGCATTATTACTATTATTATTATTATTATGATTATGTAACTTACATTATATATATATATATATATATATATATGAGCAAAAAAAGTCTAACTGTTTTAAAGTAAAATTTTCTTTTAATATTTGATTAAATGTTCTTGTATTTAGTACTTTTTTTTGGCACTTTCTCTTAGTTAAAAATATAATCATTATAATTTTTTAGTTATTATTGCTAGGGGTGTTTACAGATGGGATATGGCTGAAATTTCGATCTTAATTAAAGTGGTCTTTTTCTACATACTATATGTATTATCCATCATAATTAATTATTTCGCTTGCAAATTGAAATCCTGTACATAAAATTTTTTTAAGTACAAGTAGAATTAAAATTTTAAGATTAATTTCCAGTCTAACACATTATGTGATCGAAAAAAAACTAATAACATTCTTCTCATCAAATGCATTATTCACACGCAGATTGGTTTCTCCAGCAGCGGCGCCAAAGGTGGAGACAAAAATCCGTTCACGCCAAAGGCGTACGCGCTGCGGTACTGGGACAAAGTCATTCAAAACACGCTTCCAAAGCCATCCTTCCTCACCTCCAAGGCGTCACCACTAACCGCCATTCAAGCCGCTTATTACGCCAAACTCGCCGCCACCAACGCCCTCACCACGCGCCTCCCTGAGTTCTGTTCCGCCGCGCAACTTCTTTGTCTCCCGGACATCAAGCCCAATCTCTCCAAGCAAGACAAGAGCCAAAGTTTCACCGGCTACGAAGACGGCCAGAACTTCACCAGCTACGGCATCGGCGGAGCCGGAAGCGTCAACAACTTCAAGAACTACTCCGACGGCTTTGGCAACCCCGGGTTTAACGAGTTCCGCTCCTACAGCCGCAATTCCGGTGGCGGAAACGAGACCTTCACGAGCTACGGTGAAGGCAACAGTAACTTCGAACAACGCTTCAATACCTACGGCAAAGGTTCCGGAGGCGGCACCGGCGAATTCACACAGTACGGAACCAACACAAACGACCCAACCCTCCGGTTCTCATCGTACGGCGAGGAAACCGGCGGAAGGCAAGAACAATTCTCCAAGTACAGCGACGACGACAATGCCGGAGAGCAAACGTTCTCGAACTACGGCAAAAACGCTGCCGGAGCCGTGAGCGAGTTTGACAGCTATGGTAACAACTCGAACGTGGCGGCGTCGTCGTTCACTAGCTATGGCGGTGGTGGAGCGGGACAGAACGAGACGTTCACGAACTATGGGATAAACATGAACGTGCCTGAAGAGAATTTCAGTAACTATGGGGCTGGAACCACCGGAGGAACGCAAGCATTCACGAACTACAGAAATCAGGCGAACGTCGGTGATACCTCGTTTTCTTCGTACGATAAGGGATCAAACCAAGGAGCGGCCACTTTCACCAGCTACGGCCAATCCTTCAATGAAGGCTCCGATACCTTTAAAGGCTACGCCGTCAATTCTACGGGCAAGGTCAGTTCTATTGTTTCTTGAGAATCACTTTTAATTATTAACTTAAATATTTTTAATTTATACTTTTAAATATTAATTATTAACTAATAAATATAAATAATAAATTTCTCATATTTTTCTTATTATTTTTACGTATACGTGATATATTTAACTCATTATATTATGATTTTTAACTTTGTTACTTTCAAAGCACGTAAGAATATTTCAGTATGAGTATTATTAGCAGTATTTTAAGAATTGAATTTATGATTTTGTAATTTGTTGGTTGCATAAAAGGCTGGGTTCAAAGAATACGGTGTGAACACCACCTTCAAAGAGTACAACAAAGACGGTGTCTCCTTCTCCGGCTACACCAACGCCACCACTTCTTCCGCCCATATTAGTGGCAGTCTGGCCAAAAAATGGGTGGAACCAGGCAAATTCTTCCGCGAAAGCATGCTAAAGGAAGGCACTATTATGCCCATGCCGGACATCAAGGACAAGATGCCAAAAAGGTCATTCTTGCCCCGCTCCATTTTGACCAAATTACCCTTTTCCACCTCCGAGCTCAAGCGCATCTTCAAGGCATCCGATGAATCCTCCATGGACAAGATGATAAAAGACTCCATGGGAGAGTGCACCCGAGCTCCCAGCGCGGGGGAGACAAAACGATGCGTTGGATCTGTGGAGGACATGATCGACTTTGCAACTTCCGTTTTGGGGCGTGACATTACCGTTAGAAGCACCGAGAACGTTAACGGGTCAAAGAAGAATGTGATGGTGAGTAAGGTCAAAGGGATCAACGGTGGGAAAGTAACCAAATCTGTTTCTTGCCATCAGAGCTTGTTCCCTTACTTATTGTATTACTGCCACTCGGTTCCTAAGGTTCGGGTTTACGAAGCGGATCTTTCGGACCCGAATACGAAAGCTAAGATTAACCACGGTGTTGCCATCTGTCACTTGGACACCACTGCATGGAGCCCAACCCATGGTGCATTCTTGGCCCTTGGATCGGGTCCTGGTAAGATTGAGGTTTGCCATTGGATCTTTGAGAACGATATGACTTGGACCATTGCTAATTGAGGAACAACGGATAATAATGGATTTGAAGCAACCTCTCCATCATCAGTTAATATAAGATTTTAATTTCATCCCTACTACCAAGTTAAGTCATGGTCGTCAGACCGTGGTCCTTTATTATTATTTATTAGTTCTTACTATTATTTTTTTGTGGTCATGCATTTGGATCCGAGTATATATAGTTTATATAGTTGTTAAAATATAATGACGAGATTGCCTTTTTAAGTGTGTATTTTATGGTTTCTCTACCATGGTAGTTGACTAGTTGTAAGCCAACAACGAATCAGATCTGCATTTTGTATTTACATAATAATAAGTATTACTCAATCTCTATTTATAAAAGGTAAATTTTGTGATGACTACTATGACATATTGACAATATTTTTGAAAACTTAGTTAAAATTAAAATTATTTTTTAATTTAATAACACTTAATTTAAACACTCTTTTTTATTATTTTTTAAAATTGAGAAGCGTTGCTACAAAGTAAATAAATAATGTGACTTAATTTTAGCTAAAATTTTATAATTATCATAACAACCATAATCATAATTATAAAATGCATCTTAATAAAAATTATATTTCCTTTTTTTTTTGGCATTTATTTCCCATTATCCAATCCTTAACCCATATCATATATTTCATCTATATCGGATGTGCAAGTATTACGTAAAGGAATTATGAGGTTGCTTCCTAAGCTTGTATTTTATGGATTCCAGTTAATGCAACGAATATAAATCAACTCCACGTATACATGGAGAAAAGAAAAAATAGTTCATACTTATCTTATTTATTATTTATTAATAATTTTGATAATTAATAAATATTAAATAAAATAAATTTAAATTATTTTTTTTTCTTTCTAAACATTATTGATTAATATATAATTATTAGTCATTTCTTTAACTACTCTATTATTTGAATTGGACGTAACTACGTAAGCCGTTATATATTATTGCCACGTAGCATCGCAAATACTACAAATCATTTTAGTTTTGATTTGCCAGTGGGTTTAGTATGGGCCTATGGGGAATATTAATTAGAAATGCTAGATCATCAATAATTAATGCATGAATAGACAGTGACATACTATAGTGATAGTATAGTCCACGTTCCACGTTTTAGAAGGGTGGACAAGAAGGAAAACCAGCTTACACATAAAAGTTTGTGATTATATCCACAAACAGCAGTCATGTCGACAAAATAATGACTACTTAAATAATGTCACCCATAAGCCATAATATATATGAACGGGGTTTATTTTTCAGTTTATAGAATATGTAATTTGATACTTTTAAAGATAGCAAATAGTGCAAAAGAGTTTTTTTTTTTTTTTTCACTTTTTTATTTTTTAAATAACCGTTTTATTTAATGAGTTTTATTGACATAATTAAAATATAGTTAAGATATCACCTCTATATCGATGATCGAGTAAATCATGATACTTTAATGAAAAGAAACCCTCTTCTGATTTCTATAATAAAAGCTGTAATTATTAATGATTATACAACGTGCATGTTAAAATCAGTCATTAGTATAAAATATATGTTAGAATATAAATATATATTAAAAATAAATTAAATTACACATATATTTATATATAAATAATATATTTATGGTTGATTTTAATGACTAATTTTAATATACGAATTGT
>NC_029787.2:125214587-125225138 GCF_000816755.2 Arachis ipaensis
AGTAAATATAATTTTACTAAATAATTAATACATATTGTTCCTGTATGAGAGTTGACTCCGAGGTATAGTACGTTCTGATAACACACAGACTGGCTTTTCTTAGAGTGATGGGAGAAGAACGTCGTCTTCTACTAGAGGGGCGGCGTTGGGTACCTGAAAAGGGACTCCGACGCTCAAGTAAGTATCAGTATGAGAGAGTTCAGGAGGAAAACTAGAGTGAATAGCGTACCTACAACTTGAGTATGTAATCCGTATATATTGGGGTTTGTTGAGGGTGGTTATGCAGATTTGTTGGAGTGGATGGAGCCTCCATCCATTGTGTCCTTTATTTTCGGAGTTGATGAGAGATTTGGGGAGGGTTCATGCGTTAGTTCAGTTCCGAGTTTGTTGTTGTTTGTTTTGCTTTACTTTAACGAACCATAGCTCCCAAGGTTGACCTGTTTCTCGATTTATGAACAGGTTAAGCTTATACTCGTGGGTTATAACTCGGAACTGGTTTTCGCGGGAATTTTTGGTTTTGTGTCGAGCTATAACTCGGAGCCCCCAAGCTTAACTTGTTCACTGCTTTTACTTCAAGTTGTTGTGATTTGAATTTTCGCGCGGAGTGCTTAGTAGGAGAGAGAGTTTTTATTTTGGAAAATGAAACTGCATTTAATGCGCTTTGGGTTTTGGAAAAGGGTGTTTAAGATCGGGCCGTTGATTGAATTTGATGATCCGCACGTTGGACGGCTAGGGTTTGGTCTGGGAGGTGTAACGCTTGCGGTAGGGGTAGTGGGCTAACTGTCTGGTTTTTTGTTCTATCCATTTGCATGTGGTTTTTCGTTTTTTCTTCTCTCTTGTTCGCGGAAGATGAGTAAAGGTTAGTTGTGCTCTCCCTTTATTTGCTTTGTCTTGTCGTTGTTCTTTGTCTTCTCTTCGATATTGTTGTTTGAAAATGGGAAAGGGGAAGAAGGTAGAGATAGGCGCAGTTGTGAAGACAGAGGTGAAACTAGTTGAAGACGTGTGGGTTTGGGATCCTGTTAATCCGTATTCGTGGGTTGCCGAATTGGTGAAGGGCTATGCTTCTGTGTTTGATGATGAACTTAGTGTTGCTCAATTAGGTTCTGTTTCTTCCTGGGTTAGAGAGGGTAGTGATTTGAAACTTAAGTTTCTTCCTTGTTCCGCTGACGATTGTGTATTTCATCGTGGAGAGGGGTTTGAGTTCTTTTTCATTTATAGTTGTATTTTTGTTGACCTGGGCGTTAGGTTTCCTTTTTCCGAGTTTGAATGTGGTATGTTGATGCAGTTGAAGTGTGCCCCGTCATAGTTACATCCTAATTCGTGGGCGTTTGTTAGGGCTTTCCAGATTTTGATGAGTTGTTTGGAGGTTCAACCGTCGCTGGAGGTTTTCTTTGCGTTGTTTCAGTGTAAGGGGGTTAGGCGGGGATGTTGGTTGAATTTGGCTAGTGTTCCTGGGCGCGCCATCTTTAGTTTGTATAGGTCCTCCTATAAGGGTTTCAAGTCAATGTTTCTGAAGGTAGGCGTTGTAGAGGGTGAGTATCCGTGGTTTGTCGACGAGTGTCTTTTGGAGAGGTTTCCTCTATTCTGGGTTCCGAGGCCTAGGCAGATACTTGGTATGGACAATATGGAGTATAGGAATGAAATGCTTGTGGAGTTTCTGGTGAATCATATTTCGTCGTCGAGCTTGCTGTCTATTGTCAATCTTCTTGACTTAGAGGGTGATAGTGATGCCCTTGATGGATATATAGGTAACTGCTTTCGACCGTTTCGTGTGTTGTTACTTGGTTATGAATAATGATGTATCTTCTTTGTGTTTTTGTAGTTGAGAAGGCGTGAAAGAACTGAAGATTGATGATTTAGAAGTTATAACGAATACTCGTTGTAAGTATAGTTACTAAGCCAAGCAATCAACCTTTCTTACAAACGTTTTGGTTGTCACAAGTAACAAACTCCTTAAAAATTGTTAACCGAGTATTCAAATCTCAGGTCGTCTTCTCAAGGAACTGCAAGGAAGTATGTTCTTATTATTGGCTATAAAGGTTGTAATTGGGGTTTAGAAGGTGAGAAGCTAGTGATTTAAATGACAAGTAAAGTAAATGGCAATTAAAATAAATAAAACTGTAAAGCAAACTTTTGGCAAGGTAAGAGAAATTGGAAGTCTAACTTAGTTATCTCTCTCAACAATGATGAAAGTTGAATCTAGATTCCACTTAGTTGACCTTTACTAAAGCAAAGGAAAGTCAAGGGACTAATTAGTTTGGCCTTCGAATCCTATTTATTTCCTAAGAAAAAGTTAGGATTATTGAAGTTCAGTTCAATTAGCAAGATAACGATTATCAATTATGCTGAGTTGGTAACTGTTGAGTTACTGATTTCTTAACCAAGACCAAAAGGGGAAAAAGTAAATTGCTGGAATAAAATATCTTCAGATCGGAAACAATGATAACATAAATTAAAAAGAGCAATCATAAACTGAAAATACCTCAAATATCATTAATTCAAATAATAATCTGTAACATGGAATAATTCATAAATTCAATTATAAAAGTAAATACTCAACTCAAGTGCTGGAATAAATAAAAGTGAAAGGGAAGCTAAAACAAAGAAACGTAAAACCTGGATCGAGAGTCACTCTTACAAACTAAGAGAAGTCCTAAATCCTAAGAGAGAGAGGAGAGAACCTCTCTCAAGACTAAATCTAAATCATGGGAAGTAAAAATTGGCGAGCTCTCTCTAGAATGGATGCATTCCCCGACTTTATAGCCTTCAATCTGTGCTTTCTGGGCCAAAAACTGGGTCAGAAACAGCCCAGAAATTGCCCCCTGCGTATTCTAGTACGTTCAGGTCGCGGACAAGTGACGCGGAGGCGTCGTCCACGCGGCCGCGCGGATTGAAGTTCGCAGATGCGACACGTCCGCGTGGATCACGCGTTCGCGTCGCCTAGTGTCAGGGCAACTATGACATATTATATATCAAATCGAAGCCTCGGACGTTAGCTTTTCAAAAAAACTGGAACCGCGTCGTTTGGACCTCTGTAGCTAAAGTTATAGCCGTTTGAGTGTGAAGAGGTCAGGCTGGACAGCTTAGCAATTTCTCCAACTTCTTGTATTCCTTCCACTTTTGCATGCTTCCTTTCCATCCTCTGAGCCATTCCTGCCCTGTAATCTCTAAAAACACTTAACACACATATCAAGGCATCTAATGCTAATAAGAGAGAATTAATAATAAGAAAATATAAGATCAAAGAAGCATGTTTTCAATCATAGCACAAAACCAGGAAGGAAAATGTAAAACATGCAAATAGTATGAATAAGTGGGTAAAGAGTTGATAAAAACCACTCAATTGAGTATAAGATAAACCATAAAATAGTGGTTTATCAAGGCGCCGAAAGTGACCTCGTCCAGTTTGCGAGCTTTCTTCCAAACGAAGAATGTTGAAAAGCAAGGTTCTACCAGTCAAGCTATGGCCGAGAAAGGTGCTGAGGTCGACCAACCTTCGCCTAAGAAGGTTAATTTTAAAAGAAGAAGAGGAGAGGTGAAGAAGAGTAAGGTTATGGCCGAGGAGGAATTAGAGTCCGAGGTTAACTTGGATCAAGTGAAGAGGTTTACAGAGAACCAGAAGGTGTTACATAGCTATATGAGTGATGATAATTTGACGCCTTTATGGAGCGAGCATTTTCCTTTCACTTTGATGGCGGATGAGCATGTGCAGAATCCTTCAGATGTTAAGCTTATTCACGAAGTGGGTGAGGTTGGGGTTGCCCAGTATTTGCAGGTATATTTGACGGGCTTTCTTTTTGTGTTATATTTTGTTTTGCTGGTTTATATCTTTGTGTTTTTCTTTAGGTTATTGGAGCGCACTTGATGTGTGTTGGTCGGACTAAGGAGTTAAAGCGCTCCGGGGTTGTCTTTGACAAAGCTGCAATGGATCAGCTTATTCGTGAAAATGTGGAAAAAAGTGGTAAGCTCCGAGATGCATTGGATTTGGTGAACCAGCTAGGGGAGAAGCTTAAGGAGGCTGAATCGTCATTGAAGAAGTTTGGTGAGGAAAAGGCTGTGCTTGAGGGTAGGATTGTTGAGCTTGGGGTTGAAAAGAAATAAGCTGAGGATGATAAGGAAAATCATGGTCTTGAAATGTTTGCGGCTGGATTCGATAGGGCTGTTGAGCAAGCAAAGTTCTTGTTTCCGGATGGTGATCTGTCGAAGATGGACCCTTGTAAGGTCATTGTTGGGGGTGAGTTGGTTGAAGATGACGACGATGTCGAGGGTCAAGGGGAGAATCTTGCTTCATAGAGAGAAAAGAAAAGAAAAAACTTTGACTTGTGTATGTTAGTTTTTTGTATTAGGTTAGTGTTGCCTTTTTGAAGGCCAACTTTGTTATTTGAATGTTTTGATTGAAACTTGTTCCTCGGGCAGAGGTTTGGTTATTGTTGTTTTGGTATATTTTGAGTAAGTATTATGCCTACTATTGTGTATTGGTGCATTTGCGCAGGGTTTTAGATTGATTGTGTTTGCTTATTTGAGAGGTTGAGTTGTTGAGTTGTTATACCCGTGTTTTATCTTTGATAAGTTTTGCTTAAACATCGAAAATGTGACGTTTGCCCTGTTGGGACTTTGATAAAGTAGTGCAAATAGGAATAGAGTCATAGTATTAATATATTTGGAAAGTGCGGGGTGGTGTGCCTCATTAAAACCTCTCCAGCAAAACCCTCCTTAGGGAGAAAATCTGGTAGTAGGAAAAAGAGTGCATCACCGTGTCCAACTTATACATTAGCTGAAGTATAATTTCAGGGATGATATGTTCCATGTGTTTGGTAGGATAGTTCCATCGAGCTTTTGTATTTTGTAAGACCCTTGCCGACGACTTTGTGTACTTTGAATGGTCCTTCCCAATTTGCGCTTAGTTTGCCATGTCCGTGTGGCTTTCTTATGTCTTCGACCTTTCTGAGTATGAGGTCGCCTTCTGAAAATGTCCTTGGTTTGATTTTCTTGTTGTATTTTCGTGCTATAGCTCGTTTTGTTGCTAGCTGTTGTAGTGTTGATTTGTTGTAATCTTCTTCCATCAGGTCGAGCTCGGTCTTTCTTCTTTCTATGTTGTCATTTTCATTTGTGTTTGTGGTCCTATTGCTTTGCAGGGATACTTCGATTGGGAGCATAGCATCACCCCCGTACACCAGTCTGAACGGGGTTTCTTTTGTTGAGGACTGTTCCGTGGTGTTGTAGCTCCAAATTACTTCAGGGATGAGTTCGGCACATTCCCCTTTTGAGTCTTCCAGTTTTTTCTTAAGGCCCTGCAAAATTATCTTATTGGCGGTCTCTGCTAGACCGTTAGTCTGTGGATGTTCAACTGAGAAAAATTGTTGGGTTATTTTGAAATTTTGCAAAAAGTTGGTGAATCGTTGATCTATAAATTGTCTTCCATTATCAGTGATGATGGATTGAGGTATACCAAAGCGACACAAGATGTTTTTCCATACGAAAGAAATCATTTTTTCAGAAGTGATTTTGCTAATGGTATAGCCTCTATCCATTTGGTAAAGCAATCTATAGCAACAATTAAAAATTTGACCTGGCCCGGAGCTGGAGGGAAGGGCCCGAGGATGTCTAGTCCCCATTTGTTGAATGACCAGCATACCTCGGATGTATGTAATTGCTCGGCTAGGTTGTGGATGATTGGTGCATGGCGTTGGCATTGGTCGCAGTGGGTTACTTTGCGCATGCAATCTTGTTTTAACGTCGGCCAATAATAACCGGCTCGGAGGATTTTCGCGGCTAAGCTTCTGCCGCCAATGTGAGTGCCACAGACTCCTTCGTGGACCTCGTCCATGGCCAATTTTGCTTCGGCGGTGCTTATGCATCGGAGGAGGGGTCTCGTGAATCCCCTCTTGTATAGATCGGTTCCCAATATGGTGTAGAAGCTAGCCTGTCTTTTGAATTTCTTTGTGTCTTTGATGTTGTCGGGCATTATTCTTGTTTTCAGGTAATTAACTATCGGTGATCTCCAGTCGTCTTCCTGCATAACACTTGCAACTGTTGTTAGGGTAACACTGGGCTCATCCAGTGTTAGCTGTGATAATATGGGGTTGTTGTATTGACTTCTTGTTGTTGACAATTTGGAGAGAAGATCTGCTCTGTTGTTTTGTTCCCTTGGTATGTGAAGAATATTGAATATATCGAAGTCCCTTATGAGGTTGTTAACCATTGTATTGTATTTTTCAAGGAGGGGGTCTTTTACCTGAAACTTACCCATCACCCGTTGCACCACCAAGAGGGAGTCGCATTTGACGTTTATTTGTGTTATTCCCATGGTTTGTGCTAGGCGTAATCCTGCTATTAAAGCTTCGTATTCTTCCTGGTTGTTACTTGCGTGGAAGGTGAATTGAAGCGATTGTTCGAGTTGTATTCCTTGGGTGTTTTCGAGGAGTATCCCTGCTCCGGAGCCTTTGCTGTTTGAGGCCCCGTCGCCGTATAGCGTCCATGGGTTTTCTTTAGAAGCTTGGTCTTCTTGTGTCAGCTCGGCGACGAAGTCGACTAATGTTTGTGATTTGATGGCACCTCTGGACTGGTATTGGATGTCGTATTCTGATAGTTCGATGGACCACTTGATTAGCCTTCCTGCCAGTTCGGGCCTCGTCAGTATCTGCCTTAGGGGTTGTTCTGTTCTGACTATGATGGTATGGCTTTGAAAGTAGTGCCGTAGTCGTCTGGCTGTCATGACGAGTGCTAAGGCTAATTTCTCCAGCTTTGGATAGCGGGACTCGGCGCCTTGAAGTGATTTGCTGATGAAGTATACCGGGTGTTGTTGTTTGTCTATTTCTGTTACTAAAACAGAACTGATAGCATGGTTAGTGATTGATAAATACAAATATAATGGTTTACCTGTTTCTGGTGTTTGGAGGATTGGAGGTGTTGTGAGTAGGGTTTTGAGTTCTGTGAAGGCTGTTTCACATTCTTTGGACCAGTGGAATTGTTCCTGTTTCTTCAACTTTTTGAAAAAGTGATGCGATCGTTGTGCTATACAGGGTAGGAACCTTGCTAGTGCTGCATGTCGGCCGGTTAGTTGTTGTACTTCCTTTATTGTCCTCGGACTTCGCATATTGAGAATGGCTTGGCATTTTTCTGGGTTTGCCTCTATACCTCGGCACGTGAGCATGAAGCCGAGGAATTTCCTACTTTGTACCCCGAAGGCACATTTCTCCGGGTTGAGCTTCATATTATATCTTCGTAGTTGTTGGAAGATCTCTGTTAAGTCTTCAGCATGGTTTGATGTTTGTGTTGATTTTGCCACCATATCGTCGACATAGACTTCTATGTTTCGTCTGATTTGTTTTGAGAAGATCTTATCCATGAGGCGTTGGTAGGTGGCGCCTGCGTTTTTGAGTCCGAATGGCATGACCTTGTCGCAAAAGTTGTCGTTGTCAGTGATAAAGGCAGTCTTGTCTTGGTCTCCTTCATGCATTAGTATTTGGTTGTAACCGGAGTAAGCGTCCATAAAGCTTAAGCATCGGAAACCAGAGGAATTGTCCACGAGTTTGTCAATGCATGGGAGGGGGTAGGTATCCTTTGGGCAGGCTTTATTGAGGTCTGTATAGTCGACACACATCCTCCATTTGCCATTATTCTTCTTTACCATCACGACATTGGCCAACCATGTTGAGTACTTGAGTTCCTTGATGAACCCGGCGGATAATAACTTCTGGGTTTTCTCCAAAGAGGCTGTCCTTTTGTCAGTTCCTAGGTGTCTCTTCTTCTGGGCTATAGGTCGGATTGACGGGTTGATCGCTAGTTTGTGGCAGATAACGTTTGGGTCTATTCCAGGCATATCTGCTGGGGTCCAGGCGAATAAGTCGATGTTTTGTCTTAAGAGCTCCACCAGTTGAGTTCGTTCTGCCTCCTTTAGTGTGTTTCCGAGGTATGTGTATCTATCTTTGTTGTTTGCCAACTGCACTTTGGTGAGGTCATCAAGGGGCATAGGTCGTTCCTGGTTGTTGGTTCTTGGGTCCATGTCTGCAAAAGGAGGTAGTTGATCCGAGTTGTATACTGCTTGGACATATTGCTGGTCTAGATGTTTCGGTTGTTCATTTTTTAAACTGGCGTTATAGCACTGTCTGGCTTCTTTCTGGTCACCATGGATTGTCACCACTTTGTTGTCCTGCGAAATAAACTTGACACACAAATGTACAGTGGAAACGACAGCGTTGAACGCGTTCAATGACGGTCTGCCTAGGATAATGTTATGTGGACTTTTGCAATCTACAACCAAATATTGTATTTCTAAAGTTCTGCTGTTGGGGTAATCCCCGAAACTAGTTTGTAACCAAATGTAACCTCGGATAGAGACTCGCTCACCTGAGAAACCTACCAATTCCCCGGATGACAGTTGCAGGAGTTTGTCGCTCAGGTTCATCTTTTGGAAGGTTGAGTAGAATAGTACGTCGGCGCTGCTCCCCGTGTCCATGAGGATCTTTTTTACCAGGGGTTCTCCGACTTGTGCTGTGATGACTACGGGGTCGTCTAGGTTTTGGTCGGCGGCCTTGTAATCTTCGGGGCTGAATGATATTCCTGGTTTGTCCGCGTTGGTTGGCCGAGGTATTGTTGATTCTGTCATAGTCATCATAGCTCGGTATGACCTCTTTCTTGCCGAGCTTGTGCATCCTCCACCTGCAAAGCCACCAGAAATACAGTTTATTATTCGGCGGGGTAGATTGTTATCATTGTCTACCTTTCTCCCCTTGTCTCGGGGGTTGTCGGTTGTTTTTTGTTGGTGGCCGAGTTCTTCGGTGTTTTTTCTTCGACTTCGCGTGTCGATATAATTGTCCAACAATCCCTGGCGTGCTAATTTTTCGAGGACGTCTTTTGCTATCACGCAATCGTCTGTTGTATGGCCGTACTTTTGATGGAAGGCACAGTATTTGGATTTGTCCACGTGCCTCTGGTCCTGGTAGGTACCGGCTCTGCTTGGGGGTTTGATGAGTTTAGAGTGTAGTATATCCTTTACTATGTCCTCTCTTTTTGTGTTAAAGGGGGTGTATGTGTCGAATTTAGGTGTTAGCCTGAACGGCCTTTGGTCTGTCCTGCTGGTTGGATGCCTGCTTCGTCTGTCTTCTTCCCTGTTTGGGGTGGATTTTTCGGCCCTCCGGAGTGCTCGGAACTCTTCTACCTCGATTTGAGTTGTTGCTTTTTCTCGGAATTCGGCTAGAGTTTTGGGCTTTGCTATGACGATGGACTCTTGGAATTTCCCTGGGCGGAGGCCACTCTTTAGAGCGTGGAGATGGACTTCGGGATTCAGGTTGGGTATCTCATTAGTCGCTTCCACGAATCTGGTCATGTAATCCTTCAGGCTTTCATTCGGTCCCTGCTTGATCGTGTTGAGATAGTATGAGTTGTGGACATAGATTTTTGAGGCCGCGAAGTGGTTGATGAATTGGTCGGCTAACTCATCGAAACTTGAGATAGAACCTTCAGGTAAGTTGGAAAACCAGATAAGTGCGGCCCCGTCTAGGAAGGTTGGAAAAGTTCGGCAGAGGATGGGGTCGGACTCTTTATTCATGAACATCATGGTGTAAAATTTGGTTACGTGGACGTTTGGGTTTCCTATTCCTTGGTAAGGTTTTAGGGTTGAAGGTAGGGTGAGGTTTTCGGGCATTTTGAAGTTCATAACTTGTTTTGTGAAGGGGTTGGTTCTTTTGACTATAGTCTTTGTCGTTTTGGGGGTGGTTTGTTTGGTTTCGGAGGAATGCTCGTCATTTTCCTCTTTTTGTTTGGTGTTTTTGTGTTCACCCTTTGCACGATCGTGCTCCATTTGCCGCAGGAGTTCGGCCATCCTTTGGTTCTCGGCTCTGAGGGCCTCATTGATTGCTAACATCTCCGGCTGGTTGATGTCGGAGGGAGTGTGGCTTTGTTCATCCGCCATTGTTTGTGTCCTACAAGAAAAGGGGATAAAAAATGCACAGAGTAGAGGAAAAAATGGGGTTAGATAAATCGGGCCCCACGGTGGGCGCCAAATGTTTCTGTATGAGAGTTGACTTCGAGGTATAGCACGTTCTGATAACACACAGACTGGCTTTCCTTAGAGTGATGGGAGAGGAACGTCGTCTTCTACTGGAGAGGCGACGTTGGGTACCTGAAAAGGGACTCCGACGCTCAAGTAAGTATCAGTATGAGAGAGTTTAGGAGGAAAACTAGAGTGAATAGCGTACCTACAACTTGAGTATGTAATCTGTATATATTAGAGTTTGTTGAGGGTGGTTATGCGGATTTGTTGAAGTGGATGGAGCCTCCATCCATTGTGTCCTTTATTTTCGGAGCTGAGGAGAGATTTGAGGAGGGTTCATGCGTTAGTTCAGTTTCGAGTTTGTTGTTGTTTGTTTTGCTTTACTCTAACAGACCACATATATATATATAATTGAAGTGATTGACATTTCTTTATATAATTGAAGTGACTGACATTTGTGAAAGAAAGAAGAAAATAACCAAGAAGGATACGTAATAATGAATAAAGCAATATTAATCTTATCTTTTATTCTTCTTTTTTTTTTTTTTTTTTTTTTT
>NC_029787.2:125225294-125233496 GCF_000816755.2 Arachis ipaensis
CACATCCTTTATTTTATAGTGCAGCATTTAATCATTCACGATGCCCTGGGTTGAAAGTAATTAGAACATTCTTATTTAATGTGATAATTTTGACCCATCATTTGCTCTGAGTTATTCTTTTTTAGGTTAAGTAGCTTTGAGTTATTTCGATGGCCTTGGCGAACTACTATTATAGTAGTATGCTTTTCCACTTCCCCCCTCTTCTCTAGTACAGAATTATAACTAAGTACTACTATATCATTGCCTTTAGAAATTGAATTGAGACTTGCTTGCTTCTTTCAATGTTAACGGCACTGAAAACGTATAAATTATAAATTAACGGTCGGCCAACTAAATTACAATTGGTTTCATCACTAGTTTTAATAAGCCATCTTCAACTACGTCCTAATCATGTGTCATTCTAGTGATGCACATAAATTGGGTGACGTCGAATTTATCTTAATTCGGATTTGATCTTACATAATAATTAGACTTATTTTTTAGATTTTATATGATTTTAAATACGGTAAAATCATATTATTTTTGGAGTTATATTAAAATTAGGTTTACACCGAATAAACTTTAGATCTTAATAAAATTTATCTTAAAAAATTATGATGCATTTATTTATCAAAAAAAATATTAAAAAAATTATATTTATTATCGAAAAGTTGATATCCATATTTAAATTTGAATTTGTTTATAAATTCTAATTTTATACTTCTTTGATATATTTTTCTAGTTCAACATATGTGGCTAAAAATAAAATAATAAACTTATAATTAATATAACATAATATTAGAATTAATTTAAAACATTAATACTTTTTAATCTTTCAATCCTAAAATTCATATAGATCGAATGAAGCTAAAATCATCTTGATCTAAACTTAACTCTTTAGATATATTTTTGAGATTTTATCTAACCCTAAATCTAATGAAATCGCACCAAAATATTCGGGTCAAGACCAAATTTTCGTGTCGAGTGGATCATATATACCCTATGTCTTTTGATCAAATATGTTAACGGTACTTATTTGTCGTTCCAACAACGATTAATAATTAAGGATTAGATTATTTTAGTATACCCTAAATTTAGATATACCTCATCAATCACAATTATTATTTGATTATTATTATTATTATTATTTCAGGAAAAATAAAAATGATTTTGTAATTTTTAATTCAATTAATCAATTAAATTCTCTGGTATAACTATTTGCATCTTAGCCGTTGCGCTTTCGCTTTCATGATCGCACATCCACTAATAAGACTTCGCTAGTTTTGCATCCAGTGAGCTAACTACACAATTTCAAACGACGTTTAAACTACTACGCCAGAAAAGTCAAGATATTGTAACAGTCTTATTATAATTAAACATATACATAATTAAGTTAAGGAAAAGTATATGAAATCAAAAGGTGATCAGTCAAAAAGTAAACAAAACCGTTTAATTAGAATCATTTTTTGAATAATATGTTTAAAAACTGCTCCTCGGATCACGGAGCACAAACCAAAATCCGACTTTTTATGGAACTCAAACACATTTTAGCTAGTTTTTTGCTGATATGGTTTTGGTTCCTAGTTGTTCTCTTAAGTTAATTTTGAATATAATGAATATCAAGGTTCTCTCGTTGCGGCAAAAAGGTTATATTTGAGGTATTCAAAAATATGCTAATGATTAACTTTCATCAGGACATGATATATATCTTATCTCCGGCCATATATATACATACTAGCCAGTGCAATTATTGGAGTAAATAAATATGTTGTCGCTTGTTGAAAGAGTTTCGTTTCATTAGGACTTATTAGGAGCAGTAGTAATCATATCATCTTTTCTATATATATAATATAGGTGAACTCTACCATACTCTCTCTAAAATAAAAGGTAAATTATTCTTTATGATATATTATATTGATAATTTTTATCAGAACTCCAAAATTCACGTTATCTTCTCTTTTCTTTGTTTCTCTTGAAATTTAATAACAATGTCATTTTTATTATCTCCACTAAATACACCTCTTTCCTAATTAAAAAAAAATAATGTATTGGTGAGAGCATATTAAACTATTATATTGTCACAAAAAAATTAAATTATTATTCAGATAACAATAAGACAAAATAGAATAAGTATTTTAATATTCACATTCACCTCAAATATTAATTAATTATTTTATTATTCATGCCATTAATTACTTACAAGAATTTTATTTATGGTGCTAATTCATATCTGTCATACGAACCCATATTCTCTTGCTTATCTCCAAATGTAATATCTTCTAATACGAAAAAATTTTTTAGAAAGAATAGAGCTGAAAAATTGATAGTTGTACTCGTTGAAATTGGAGATTAAAAACGTAAGAATAAGTTCAAAATCCTAATTTAATTGATTGGAAATGGTGATTCGATTTGAAAGGAATTAGAATTTTAAAATTGGAGAAAAAGAAGTGCATTTGGTGGGATGATGAAAATCACATTGTTATCAAGTATCAAGTGAAACATAGCGTTAATTGAAAAGAAAAGAGAAGATAACGTGAATTTTGAAATTCTGGTAGAAAGATAATTATCAATAATCACTGTATATATCACAAGGGATAATTTACCCTTTATTTTAGAGAGGGTACGGTAGAATTCACCTATAATATAATATTAGTTTTCGTATCTTTCTGCCGTCAAACTAAAATTAAAATTTTTGCGAACTATCTGTATAGCATAGTTTCAGTGAATTGATGAGGAAGCTTCGAGCTGAGTGACAAATCTTAAATTTAGATAGCGATATGATGGAGGGAGACACACACATAATGTAATGGCAGTAGTACTAATTAACCAACTATATATATATATGTATAGTATGCTTCAACAACAAATTTATTACGTTCATTAATACGGTCTCCAATAATGAGGATAACAACCAGTTGTAAAATCGGAAATATTTGGGAGGTAATAAAAATCAGCTTAAATTAATTTAAAATTAATAAATATGTAATTTTAAATATTATATATATAAAATTATAAATATTAAATTAAAGTAAATAATTTTGTATTATTACTTTTTTTAGCATTATTCTCTTCTAAAATATGTTTCAAGTTCACCCCCCATCATAATACAGCTCATCATTGTAAAATGTAAACTATTTGAGTAACATTTATATCACTGCATATCCAGCGAAGAGTTATGACACTTTGCAAACTTAGTCTTCCCACTCAGCAGTCTTATCCCAAACAACCAATTATGATTCAACCTATATATATAATTTTTTATTAACAGGTTTTGAATAATTTAATTTGTATTCATTATACATAATTTTCATATATAAATGGATGGAGCTATGTTGAATTTCAGAGAAAAGGACCAAAAGTTAAGTTTACAATAAAATAGGAATTAAAATAAAGATTTTAAAAAAGTTACTGACACATACAATATAGAGAGTAAACAAATTATGATAGGTTTTATTGTGTAATTTAATTAGTACGAGACTGATATCTCACATTATTAGTATGCCTAAAGTCATTAGGTGCATACTTAATTACGTAAGAAAATTCGCGGAAATCATGTAACAGTAGTATAATATGACATTATTTTTTTGTGTTTGCTACGGTACGACGATAAATTCATACGTATCGATACGTTTAAAATATGGACAAATAATAATAATCCACGTGAAATTTATTTTCCACATCAACATTTAATTTTTGTTTTTTAATATATATTATATCACCACTTTTACTAATACACCCCTTTAATTAAATAAAAATAAAAAATATTTGATTAGACAAAAATATCCTTTTAAATTAACGAAATTTTAGAATTCAATTAATCCTAATTTTATAGTTTCAAATAATTTAAACAACAAAACAAAAACATATTAAAAAAACAAAAAATCAAAATTTCTTCATCTTCTCCAATTTCTCTAATCATTCGTGCCCCTTCTAATCAAAACATATCAAAGAAACAAAAAATCAATCGTTCTTCATCTTCTCCAATTACCCCTGAAGCAAAGCAGTGAAAATCCCAAACCAAAACCCTAGTTGCCTTGGGGTATTTTGGCTGATGATCAGGTCATCTTTTATGTATCTAGTCAATGGCCCTCGATGTTTTACATCTTATTGCTTTTAATTGAACACCAAACCCTTATTCTAACAGGGCCTTGGCAAGACAGTTTCAATGATTGCCCTCCTCCTAATGCAGAGGTTACTGCTCTCAAAATCTAAAACAGACTATGCATCCAATCATAAAACTGAAGCTTTGAATTTGGATGATGAAGATGATCGTGTTACTGTTGATGTGGAAAAGCTTGAAAATAAAGAAGAGTCTGATGATGTAAAACCTATTGCAGAACCTAGGAAACGGCCAGCTGTTAGTACACTTGTTGTTTGCCCGGCAAGTGTTCTTTGACAATGGGCGGCGGCAAAGAAATTAGGATTTTGGTTTCGGACTTTTACTGCTTTGCTTTAGAAGGGTAATTGGAGAAGATGAAGAACGATCGATTTTTTGTTTTTTTGATATGTTTTGTTTAGATGGGGCACGAATCATTAGAGAAATTGGAGAAGATGAAGAAATTTTAATTTTTTGTTTTTTTTTTTGTTTTGTTGTTTAAATTATTTAAAACTATAAAATTAGATTAATTGAATTAAAGGGGGTGTATTAATAAAAGTGGTGATATAATATATATTTAAAAAAAAATTAAATGTCAATGTGAAAAATAAATTTTACGTGACTTGTTATTATTTGTCCATATTTTAAACGTATCGGTATGTATGAATTTATCATCGTACCGTAGTAAACACCTTATTTTTTTATAGAAAAGTCTAGGGCCAGTAATTTTATCAAATTCTGGTCAACATGTAACCATCAAAGAAGAGTAAGTCATTTGATGAAATCTCACATTAATCTCACACCATTAAAAAGCTCATTGATGGCTATTTGATGGTTATAAATCCCAAAAGTTGCTGGCCCGTAACATTCCTCTTTTTCTTATTTCTTATATATTGCAAGGTCGTCCAATAATAATAATATAGATATGGAGAAGGGTAGAGATTGTTAAGCAAGAGAATTCACAATCTATGACAAGGATGGTAGTTATATCAGCCATGAACTTATATTCCCTCCCAACGCTGTAACGCCATTCCCTTTGAGAGACAGTGTAACGACAACAAATCAATTCTTGTGTATACAAATTTCCAACTTTTGGGATTCTTGCAGGGAATTTTGGCAAATCGCAACTAATATCCAAATTCATTACGCGCTTCTTCTTTGCACTACATGCTGCTGCTTTACACAGTTAACATCCAAATTCCAAACTTCATTCATCATTCACAATTGACAAATCAGAATAATGTCTACTACGCAAATTGTCTCTCATTTTTAAGTATATTATTAGATGAAATTTCCTATTTTTTAGTACATTTTTGCTTGTGAAGTAAAGTGATAAAGTCACAGATACCTTTTTTGTTTTTGGTCGAGTCACAAATACCTTGTTCTTGTGCTAATGATATTCTTTTTTTTTTAGTGGACCAATGGGGCCAGCCGGCCAGAGCCAATGTGTTTATTAACTTCCACAATTATTTTTTCTCCTCTTCAATCTTGGCCCATCATCACCAATATGTAGATTGTATGTTCCAATGGGCCCTGTATATGGTTCTTGCCCAAAATGAAAAAGACCAAAAGCTTAATAGCTATCCTCAAACCATAAAAAACAGAAAAAAGAAACTAAAAGCCCCACAAGGCCACAAGTGCAGGATGGAACATTGTTCTGAAAATTGAACTGGCAACCGGACATCGATCACCTAATAAGTTTGATTAATGAGAAGAACCTTAGTAGCTACACAAATTGAAAGTTAGTTTAAAGAAAAGACTACTCCAGAATCTCAACCGATATTGAAAAGTGTTTTGACCAGTAAAAAGATTGTGCACAAGGCTAAGTTGGGATTTGTCAAATGGATCGTTAATGCTCGTATTCCTTTCAATGCAATTTAATCATCTTACTTTTAACGTGTATTGGATGGATTGCTATAATTGGACTTGATTTCAAGAGACCGTCATATGATGAAATGAGAGTTCATTTATCGGCCGATCTTAAGAGAGAGTGTCAGTTGCTTGTTGAAAAGTATAGGAGCTCATAAAAAACCACCGGTTGTACGCTAATGGCAGATGGGTGGACTGATCAAAGGCAACTTTAATTAACTTTCTAGTTTATTGTCCTGTTGGTATGTCATTTGTTAAGACTGTTGATGCTTTTGATGTGATAAAAATTGTCGATACATTGTTTAATTTGTTTGCTGATGTTATTGAGTGGGTTGGACCTAGTAACATTGTGCATGTGGTCACTGATAATGCTGCTAATTATGTATATGCTGAAAAACTCATTCATGAAAAATACCCAAATATATTTTGGTCTCCTTGTGCTGCCCATTATATCAATCTTATTTTGAAAGATATTGCAAGTATTCCTCACATAGCTGACCTTGCTTCCCGTGCTTCAAAAGTGACTGTGTTTGTTTACAATCATATGATCTTCTTGTCTTGACTTAGAAAAAGAAAAAGTTAGAAAGAAATTGTTCGACCAGGAGTCACACGTTTGCCACTGTTTTCATTACTTTAAAAAGTATATATGATCACAAGGAAGATTTGCAGGCTTTGGTGATGGACAAATATTTCACTTCTCATAAATTAGCCAAAAGTGCTAATGGAAAGATTGTTAGTTCAATTGTCTTGGATAGTAAGTTTTGGCAAGATTGTCTTACCACTGTGAAAATTGTTGGTCCTCTTATTAAGTTGTTGAAACTTGTTGATGTTGATGAGAAACCCTCTTTAGAATACGTGTATGAAGGCATGCAAAGAGGCAAAAATGCTATCAAGACAGTGTTTAAAAATTGAAAAGCTGCTTATACGCCATATACGAGTATCTTAAAAATGAGATGGGATAAGCATTTGAAGCGCGATCTCCATGCGGCGGCGTACTTTTTAAATCCAGGCATTTTATATAGTGAGAAATTTGTTGAGAAGACAAATATATTGAGATCTTTACTTGATTTGCTTGATGTTGAAACACTTTGTGATGACTCAGTTGCCGCAATGCAAGAGATACAGCTGTATCGAAATTGTAAAGAAAGTTTTGGGAGGAAAAGTGCTAAAAGAGCGGAATCAAGACTCGAACCTGGTAAGTTATTTTATATCCAAGTTCAGTTCAGTTTGAAAGTTTAATATGTTGAGTGATAAACATTAAAAAGTATTTGATTTTTATATCTATGTGGGTGAACGGTGGAGGCTACACGGTGAAAGTGTTCCTAATTTACAAAAAATGGCAATCTGTCTTCTTCATCAAATCTCTTCTTCATTTGGATGTGAGAGGAACTGGAGCCTTTTTGAACCGGTTAGAGCATCAAAGGTTAAGTGACATTATTTATGTCACCTATAACCTACGCCTTCAATATAGGTTGCATCAAAAGAAGAGGAATTATGATCAAATTGACATTCAAAGCATTAACACGGTAGATTTTTGGGTAATGACAGATGAGGATGATCCTGAATTTACTAATGGAGATGTCGAAGGCATTGAAAGTTTAATATACACTAATAATGCTATGTCTTCGTATCTTAATGGTGAGTGACATAGCAAACTTTGTTTCATTCCATAAAGATATATGTCGTTAATATTGATTTCTTATTGAGTTTTTTTCCTATTTTATTAGATGGAGGAGACATGGAAGTTGAAGTAGATATGCCTGATGTTGTAATTGAATCCTCAAATACTTCTTTTGGTGGTACTTCTGAAAATGGTGGCTTTGAATTACCTGTTTATGATGGAGACATCGGAATACTTAATGATGATTATAACTTCTAATGAGTAGTGTCTTTGTTTAGCTGAAGTATTGTTTGTTCAATGTTGTTTCTTTTGGTTGCAAAACATTTTGTGTTTGTCATTTATGTGCGTTTTGATTGTCTTTAGTTATAAACTTTGATATTTGAAGTTGTTTATGACCTTTTAAATTTTAATGATAAATTATGAATAATTCATTTTGTGAAATTGTTAAATTTTGAATTTTATTAATTCAGAAATTATTGAATTTAAAATTTTAAAATTATGTATTGAATTTTTTATAATTTTATTCTATATTTGATTAAATTGGTTGAACTTCGGTTGAACTATTGAACCATTGAACCAGTCACTCGACCGATTCAATGACCGATCTGGTTCTCGCAACCTTGATAAAAATTAATCA
>NC_029787.2:125233580-125244473 GCF_000816755.2 Arachis ipaensis
CAGCGATAAGTCAATTAAAAATAAAAAAATTGATTAAATAATTAATTAATCGATCGAAATTATATATATTTTATATAAATATATGATTTTATTATATTCATTAGGAAAAAGTCTAGAGGACCAGTACTTTTATTCAAATTTGACCAACAATTAACCAACAAAAGAAAAGTGAGTAATTTCACATTAGATATAATTTCACATCATTAATAATGACTAATTGATGGGTACAAATCACAAAACCTACTGTCCCCTAATACTCCTTTTTGATTTAGTTCAATTTGAATTGAACCTTTAAATTTTTAAACATCTAATTTGATCGATTTGATCGCGAATTCAGTTTTCAAAAGACCGAAATAAATTAATTAAATCAACACACAAAAATTAAATCTAGCTTATTAATAATTGAATTTAATTGTAAAAGGTAAAACTATTATGTGTGTCCATTTTTGTGCAAGTTCTTTTTACTCTTTTATTGTAAAAAAAAACAAAATTTTTACTTTTTGATGAATTAATTTGAATATAAAAAATAAAAAAGTATGTGTTATGAGATATTTGGATGAAGTTATTTTGAGTGGGTATGGGGAAGTGCAAGAGGAAATGAAGCATGAGTATGAGGAGTTGGATGATGAGGCGCATGGGAATGGCGATACTTGTGCCACCCAACCCTATTCCTTCCATAATCCCTACCTTCCCTCGCTCTTTCACCACCCTAACTACGCCGTTTCTCACTACTTCCCGCCGCCTAACTCTTTCAGCTCCATCTTCTTCCTCTTCTTCTCATTACCACTTCTCTGATTTTGGTCATTACTTAACGCTCTATAATTTTAAAAATATTTTACTTCCCTTTTTAATTTTGTCAATATTTTTTAGATGCAGGAGAAGGCGACTGCGTTGCAAATGCAATTCCATGGAATGGTTCTAAGGTGCTTCTTAAAGGGATGACTTATACTCAACTCCAAGTATGTTTCGTTGTTTTAATTTCACTTTCGTTTATCATTGTTTTCGATATGAATTGTTTTCATTTACTTAAACTATGTACTTTTTTTTTATAAATAAGATGATTTTCAAATAATATGTTATTGTTAGTAAGACATGCCAGTTCTTAAGCTTGCTTCAGGTTTTATGGAATATGGATAGAACAAAGTCAAAGTTTTAGTTTCGGTATCTTATGTTGTTCTATGAATAAACTACTATTTATGACAACCAAAGATTTATGCACAGCCAATTCTAACCATGAAAGAGATAAACTAGCTCAATATCCATTGAAGATTGGGGTAGTTGACAAAGCTATCCAAAACGGTTGACAAAACTACCCAATCTTTGATGATAATGGGTTAGTTTATATCTTTCACGGGTAGAATTGTTTTATTCTTGAATTTCTGTTGAACATGTCATGAGCAGGCAAAGAGAGATATATTGTGAAAAATGGGTATTTGATTTCTCAATTTTTGTTGTTACTGCACAGAAATGGGTTCAATCTCATGGATACAGACCCGGGCAGGCAATGATGTTATGGAAGCGTATGTATGGAAACGATATTTGGGCTTTTCATACTGATGAACTGGAAGGTTCATAATTCACCATCTTCTCCTTCATGTATTTAAGCGAGTTCAAATCATTTGTTTTATGAAAATTTGTACTGTTCAATAAGTTAATCATGCTAATGTCCATCTTTTTCAGATCCTCCAACTGAATGAGTTAAAACTCATGATTTTCTATCAACTTTCGCTTAGATATTCTGATTCTAGTTTACTAATAAATGTAATTTATATACCAATGTTATAAACATGTAGGTTTGAACAAAGATTTCAAGAAGATGCTGAGTGAAAAAGCTGAGTTCAGGGCACTCTCTTTGAAAGAAATTCGCACAGCGGCTGATGGAACTAGGAAGGTTGAAATGATCTTTCCCACTGTGTTTGCCTTCTATTTTTCTTACAGCATACGTTCATCTGTTAATCCATGTTGCAATCCATTTTTCCCACTCTTTTGTGATGCATTTTTGGAGAGTCTTCGTGTTGACTGTTAATCTCACAGGATATTGCAGATTTTGTTCGCATTGGATGATGGGATGGTTGTAGAAACAGTTGTCATACCTTGCGATAGAGGCAGGACCACTGTGTGTGTTTCAAGTCAAGTTGGTTGTGCCATGAATTGCCAATTTTGCTATACTGGAAGGTAACTTCTTTTTCTGTTGTGATCAATTTACTGGCTACATTCTGATAGGAATCAAACATCTGATTAGTTAGGAGTTAGCTGGTATATGAGTAGTTAGGATTTAAGAGAGGATAGTGGTCTCTAGAATGGACCTTAACACTTGTAACCATTTATAATAAGTAGCAACAACGCATAATTCCTCTATTGTTTTACTGTTCTTTCCTTCACTCACTTGTTCGCTGGTCCAGTTTTATCACATTTGAATCTTGGTTCTTGTTCTATTTTGCCTGCAAGTTTGAAACACACCTAAATATTTTGCAGAATGGGTCTCAGGAGACACCTTACTGCTGCAGAAATAGTAGAACAGGCAGTTTTTGCCCGTCGAATGCTTACCAGTGAAGTTGGTTCCATCACTAATGTTGTCTTTATGGTAGGTCTATAATTTTGTTGACAGTTGTAAAGCTTACCTCATGTCAACAGTCTGCATAGATCAGAATTTGTACTGTATTCTTAAATTCTAGATAATAGACTGCTACTTCTGTTCACACTTCATACATTAACATGTCAATGTGGTGATAGAAAAATATCTCTAAAATATGAGGGGAAAGATATTCTATCTTTTATTTTCGCTACTCCTGTCTCCTAACATATAAAATTATCCATGAGTCCCTATTTAAACTTTTGATTTTATGTTATTGTTGATTACATGCTAATACCAGCTATATATTTCTTTTAGGGAATGGGAGAACCACTACATAACATTGATAATGTCATTAAAGCTGCAGATATTATGGTGGATGAGCAAGGGCTTCAATTCAGTCCCCGCAAGGTCACTATTTCTACCAGTGGGCTTGTTCCACAGCTCAGACGTTTCCTTCATGAATCCAAGTGTGCTTTAGCTGTTAGTTTGAATGCCACTACTGATGAGGTAAATTTATTATTAATTACATGAAAAAAAAAAAGTTGATGACAGGGAGGGAGGGTTGATCAAACTTGAATATAATATTTCAGGTGAGAAATTGGATCATGCCTATAAATCGGAAGTATAAGTTGGACTTGCTTCTGGGTACTCTTCGGGAGGAGCTTTGCTCGAAACGCAACTATAAAGTTCTTTTTGAGTATGTGATGCTTGAAGGAATTAATGACAGGTTAGTTTGCTTTTGCCCCCTAGTGTTCATTGTCATGTTGCCAGACAAACTATTTTTCAGACTTTCAGTTCAGAATAATTTGTTTGGTCCACACACAACAGGGTCATAAATGACTTTTTAGGATTAAAATCCATAAGATTTTGAATTGGAATGGAGCAAAGAATTCCAAATTGCATGATGCTCTGCTATTATATTGGCGGTTCCTTGTAGCTTAATGTTTAAGTAGGATTTTTCATGATATTTAATAAAATTTTGTAGCACCTTTTTTCCTTCTATCTGTTCTATGACTAGTGGCTGTTAAGTTTAAAATCTTCATCCATATATCTATATTCTTCCAGCCAGTGGAATATGGGTCGTTTGTTGTTGATGAAATCTTTATGTGACTTTCCCTTTTCCCTTGCTCAGTAGTTTTTCCCCCCTTAACTTGTAATCTTTTATGCAGTGATGACGATGCAAAGAGGCTAATTGAGCTTGTGAAGGGAATTCCATGCAAGATCAATCTCATCTCATTCAACCCGCATAGTGGATCATTCTTCAGACCAACAAAAGAGGAGAGGATGATTGAGTTCCGGAACACATTGGCCGGTGGAGGGTGCACAGTCTTCTTGCGGCTCAGTCGTGGCGACGATCAGATGGCTGCCTGTGGTCAGTTAGGCAAGCCCGGCACCATTCAGGCACCGTTGCTCCGCGTACCACAGCAGTTCCAAATGGCTATTGGAAATTCAGCTTGATTCTTTACGTATAGATGTGGCTACAAATTTGTCCAACAGTTATTAGATGAATCCCACATAGACTTGACATTGAGAAAGCAAAATTTATTTAGCACTAGCTAGTCGGATTGTTATATTTATCTATTTCCATATTGGAAATCCCTACTGTTCACAATAAATTTGATATATGATGTATGATATATTTTCATAACCGTGGAGCATCCAAATTCTTTGGTCAACTCTGGTGTTGTATCACGTTTTGTTTGCTTGCATTTTCAGATTATTTGATTAATAAAGGGAAAACTTGTGGTGGCTCTTGCATATGTTACATTTTTTGGCACGACTCTGGCTAGTATTTCCATCTGTAAACTGTTGATACTAATAATAATAATAATAATAATAATAATAATAATGAAAACAAGAAATTTTTTAACATAACACGCTTTTATTTTTAGTTCATTAACACCTGCATTTCTTGTTGGTTAAGTTTATCCTAAAGAAGTGAGCATAGAATATTCTTTTGTTCTTCCCAGGTACAGGTGTCCAACTTTAGAGGAGGGGCTTTCAAGTGTTTTTTTTTAGTTAGTGTAACGTGTTTGCCTAGGGAACTTACTAGGTCCTTTTCACCGTCAACAAGCAATCATTTTGGGAATGGATCTTCTCCATTTCTCTTTATTTTTTTAACATTTAAAAGAGTAAAGTGTGATCTCTCACGATTAATTTTATAAGTAGAATCAAAAATAAATATGAGAGAAAAAATAATGAAGATTAAGAATCATACTTTAGGTTGTCAATTTTTTTTAACAATTAAAAAGATCCATTTTCAATATTTTTTCTTCTTACATTTTTTTTTATTAATAATAATCATTACATGGGAACTTAAAAAACGTTCGGGGTCTGTATACTAAACCAAGTAATATTAATAGTGCGATTGTTCGTAAAACTGAGTAGTTAATATTCCTTAAATTACTACATGCAAGTTGCAACCATCATCAAGTGCTGCTTATGAAACCAGCAACGCCATATATTCCGATTATCTGCATGACCCCTAAGACTCAAGTAAAATAAAAGTTAGGAATTTAATTGCAAAATTATTTACTAAGATATTTTTAGTTAATAATAATTAATTTTATAATATAAATATTTCATTGTTAATTGTGCTCCACATTCTGTGCAGGATAAAAAAAGAATAATCAATATGTATTGCATTAAAACATGAAAATAACAAATAATTAACGGTATTTTTTTTGAAAAAAAAAGTTCAACACCAAAATAAAACAAAATAATACAGAAAAAAATAAAATAATTAAATAATTTCTATGTCATTTTCGGCATAGTTGGGTTAATAATGCTATTTAACCAAATGTTTATGCTTTATGACTTTTGAGATAACTACATAGTTAATTGACCTTTTTTTATTTTTCAACACATAATTAACTTTTTTTTACTACACACACATAATTTTTTTTTTTAATTTTTAATTTTTTTAGCTTGAATTTTTAGCGAAGCAAAGGGAAAGGAAATTGATATTTTGCTCGGGGAGTTGTGGTGCACGCGCTTCATCTTGAGGTGAGGAATGAATGTAAACTTGGCGGGGTTTTCACCTGATGTTGATGAACATAAAACATTGAACAATACGTAACCAGAACCCGCACTCTTTCTCTGGTTCTCCATTTCTCCCCTTTGCAGTTACAGTTACGGTTACACCTCTTCTCATTCTCTCTCTCTCTCTCTCTCTCTAGCCTCACGATTCATTCTCTTCTTTGCTTCACTCGTTGTTGTTGCTCAGCAATCAGCATTCAATGGCTGCTCCTGCAAACGACGTCGTCGCTGTTGAAAGGACATTGCTCAAGCACGTTCGCGACAACGTCCATGGCAATATTTTCCTCGAGCCGGTAATCAACAGCTTTTTTTATATACTATTTAGGAACAAAAAATGGAACATAACTCTCATTCAAAATTTTCTCTAAATTCATTTTGCTTCGCTTGTTGTTATTTTTTTCCTCTTCGTGTTTCTGGTCACTTTTGCTTACTTATAACATTAGGTGTAGATTCTGTGGCTGTAAACTGAATAGTTGTATGTATGAATGAGATTTTTCCGTGATGGAGTGTAATCCTCTAACTAAGAGAAGATTCGGAAATCCTCAGGAGTATGCGTATAGTTGTGAATTTATGATCAACAATATAACATCGGTTGAAACAAGATTAAACTTAATCGAAAGTGAAAGAGAATAATAAATGAAGATTTTCACTATGAGAAAGTTGTAATAATAGTAAATTCAGAAACCGGATGGACTATTTTTATTTTAGCCTTTTCTGGTGGTACATTTTTTCATCATTTATTGTTTCCGTTGATTTTGGTTGAACCTGAAATTCTCGTTGTTCATTGCAGATTTTCTTGAAATTTGTTGACACCGAACAATTTCAGAGGCAAGTGCGCATAGTCAAACTATATACTACTACTACTTAACTCTCTTACTTCTTTTAACTTTATTTTTTTTTCTTGTTTTAAATTTATGCAGACTTCGTGATTTGAAGCAGCTAGGTGAGTCAACTTACTACATGTGAATGAAGTAGTCAAATAGGATTCATGAAATAACTCTATGTTTATCAACTTTAGTATATAGTTTTATGGCAGAGCATATAGATGTTGTGAGGAAGTCTGCACTTAGTCGATCAAAATTAAGCCCTAACTTTGAATCTTTGATTTTAATGTAATACAGGTCTAACTCATATGGTTTACCCTGGAGCTGTACACACTCGTTTTGAGCATTCACTTGGTGTTTATTGGCTTGCCGGCAAAGCTATTGACATAATAAAAAAATACCAAGTAAATATATATAAACTACCTTGTGTTGCTATATGCTTGTTATTGGCAAGATGATATGAGATTATGTTGTTAAACAATCTTACTATGCTTTTAGGGCCCAGAGCTTGGTATTGAACATTGTGATGTGATGGCAGTAAAGCTTGCTGGTACCTGACATCTTTGGAGAGTTATTTGTTTTGACACTTCTAATTCCGCTATTTTGTTATTATTACTAATATGATATGATATTCTGCCTAGGATTACTGCATGATGTTGGCCATGGTCCCTTCAGCCACATGTTTGAGGGCAAGTTCCTTCCCCGGGTCTCTAATGGTGACAAATGGTAATTCTACGATATTCTTGTTAACTCAGGTTTTCTGACTTCTGTACATTGAAGTTTCTTCACATGATTAATAGCACATGTTTCCTGCTTCTTCCAACAACATTCCTAAAAATTATATTGTCTATAACTAGAACAAAGAAATATAGCAATGTTTGTGGGACTTGCTTCACATTATCCATTAAACTGAAGAGAGATATAACGGATTCTGTCATTATGACTTAGTAACTTTTACATATTTTCTGGATTTGTTTATTTCTATTTAAGGAGTTAAATTGATTTTCTAGAACCTGCAACTATGTGTTGGTTGAGAATTCATCCTTTTGAATTAACATTACTTTCAGGTCCCATGAGAAAATGTCAGCGAAGATGATAGATTACATGGTTGATGAACACAATATTGATATTGATCCTGAACTCCTCAAGAAAGTGAAGGTTAGACCTTAGTGTGTGCTATCAAATGAATACACTCGTACTTCTGTTTCATGGTTTTTTGAAGCAGCATTCTGTGATCGGTGAGAAAGGGCAGTTCCTCTTGACATGTTGCACAATTAAGAAATTCTTGGAGTGCAATGATACTCTATTTTTGGACCATATTAACATCATTACATTTCTGCTATTTTGTAATCTAATATGTTTTGGCTCCTTGAACTATTTTACTTGTTGAGGTTCTTATGTTTCTCTTTCTGTACATATAACACATCTATAGTTAGAAAATTCCAGTTTATAGATAAGGAGCTCTGATGCGGTTTTAAATTGTGGCAGGAAATGATCACTTCAAGCTGTGGCAATCCTACACAAAATGTAGGTCTTCCTAATTCTAATTGTCTCTCTTCTGGATGTTAGTTATTTGCTCTCTACCATCTTACTACTCCTAAAATTTCCTTTTTGAATTTCTTAGGCAAAGGGAAACCAGTTCTTGTATGATATTGTGGCAAATGGTCGCAATGGAATTGATGTTGATAAGTACATACTTTTCTGCCTTTCTTCCTCGTCTTGTGTGACTGTTATTGATATGTGTGCTTTTGATAATAGTACTATAAAATTCATTATTTTCAGGTTTGACTACATTGTTCGTGATTGTCGTGCTTGTGGCCTAGGTTGCAACTTTCAGCCTGAAAGGTATTTATTAGGATGAATGCTTTGAGTTTGACAATGATTGCTCTTTTGTGCAGAAATGTTACTCTACTATTGATTCCTGAACTATGCAGAAGCATCCATATTTTATCCAGTTTCTCTTTTCAAAAGGGATGATAACTGAAAATAATTTTACTGTATTTTGCAGATTGATGGAGACAATGCAAGTCATTGACGATGAAATATGTTATCGTGCCAAAGATTGTTAGTACATTCTGAAAATTTTGATATCATTGTTAGGGTGGAAGTTATGGTACGTATGTTATCTCAGTTTGACATGTTGGTCAGATCTGACAATTCACAAGTTATTTGCAACGCGGGCTGATTTGCATCGAACTGTCTATACACATGCAAAAGTACAAGTGAGTGATTTTAGTATTTTACTAACTTCACTGATGCAAAAGCAAAAATCCAATTATTCCGCCTTTCAACGAGAGAAAACCACTTCAATGTTGACTTTTGTTTCCTTTATCAGGCAATAGAATTGATGGTCATAGATGCGCTGGTGAAAGCAAACCCATATCTTGATATTGCCTCCTCAATTCATCAACCATCTGAATTTTGGAAGGTCTGTAATAATTTTAAATTTTTTGGAGTTGGGATTTCGAACGTAGCAGTAGCACCATGGAAATATCTCTCTCTTGCCATATATTGCAGTTAGATGACTCGATTCTTAAAGCAATTGAGATTTCTCCTCGAGAAGAGCTCAAGGAATCCCAAGACTTGATCCGACGCATTCGCAGAAGAGATATATACCAGGTATTCTACCTTACATTTTCTAGCATAGATCCTTAACTCTCTATCTTTGTTTCTTTTTTCATTGTCTTTTCTCCTTTACTATTGTCTATTTTACAGGACATGAGAATTGAATATTTCTGTGTAGCATTGTAGTATTGCTTAGTAGATAATTATCATCATCAGCGCATGCTAACATGTTATTTAAACTATATCATTTTACTCCACTTTGTAGTTCTGCAATGAGTTTTCAGTACCAAAGGACAGACTTGACCACTTCAGAAACATCACACCCCAGGATATTGTTTGTTCCCAGGTTCACAAATAGTCGTTTAACTAGTTATTTGCTTATTTATTTTGGCAGAGAGGGGGTTCGTTACTTTATTATTCATGATATATATCAGTTTTTTAATTTTTGGCTTGTCAGACAAATGGCATAAATTTGAAGGAAGATGATGTTGCTGTGAGCAATGTTAAAATTGATTTGACATACGGAACAGAAAACCCTCTCGAAAGGTACTTGACAAAGAAATGGTGACATAAGTCAAAGCACTTTCTTATATGGTATGGGCATTGACTAATGTTCTTTCTTTATTGTGCATGAATCTCCTGATCCAGAATTAAATTCTTCAAGGTACAGTTATTTATGTTCTAGAGTTATATTTCATTTAAACTTTTGCACGTTGGTGTGTGAATGGTGATTGCAAATCTTGTAGTACATGTAACAACTTAAACAAAAGGCAAGCAAAATAGTCTAATTTGGAAAGATTATTAGTATGTATGTAATCAATTTTTTGGCCAATAGGTGGTTATGGTATACCTGTAATTGCTCGATATTGTTATGTTGCAATCCAAATTTTGTAATGGCTTTGATAATCCTCATTCCTCCATGTGCTATTCGATTTGCATGTTGGCAAAGTATAATCTGTCTCTTCATTTTGAACATTCTTCCAAGTTGTAAACCAAGCTTAGCCCACAGACATCACATTACAAAATCCAAACTGCATCTTATATCATGCATATTCTAGATGTAACTTTGAGTTCGATAGTGAAGAGCATAACAGTTTTTTTTCTCCATTGACCAGGATTACGAGAGCAAAGAAAAGTTCCCAATCCCAGACTATCGCATCAGTCATTTGTTGCCAGCTTTCAACAAAGACATCATAGTGAGGGTATACAGTAAGAAGCCTGAACTGGTTAGTACCTGGTGACAAAATGAAGAAACCACAGCAAAAGTATTATATTTTCACAAGTAGTTATTATTGTTGTTGTTGATGATGATGATGATGGTGTAGGTTGGTGCTGTTTCTGCTGCCTTTGAAAATTATCAGTACAAGATATTTGGAAGAAAAGCGCAAGTGCACGAAACTCCTGAGAAGAAGAAACGCGGAAGATGCCATCAGTTGCATGTCTAACCTATTGACCCCCCCAGCTTTGAATTTGTAAATTTCTACTCACAACTCTCTCAGATCAAACGATATACGTAGGTAGTGGCTCTTAGTTAAAATGGTAACCATTTTACGTAATGAATTGTGTATATTATACGTCTAGAACTGATATTATAAAACTTTTTTACATAATCGTACATTTGTTTTTTAGATGACTATTCAGACAGATAATATAAAAAGTAGTTACTTTTTAAAGCATGTGCTAATAAATAATGAGTGATATTTGATATTACTTGTAGAGCCGTAGCTTTTTATCTTGTAATTTTAAAAATTCTTTTAAGGGAATAATATATTATTATTTACTATATAATAATCTGTAATTTTTTTATATAAGAATTCCAGTTTTGTGTAATTAGAAATAGATAAAAAAAAAGAATAATGATAAAAAAAATATATTTTTGTAAGTTTGGAT
>NC_029787.2:125245097-125249651 GCF_000816755.2 Arachis ipaensis
AAACTTTTTTTAGGACAAATAGATTTCTGATAAATAGACTTTTAAGTAATTTAACATCAAAATGATGTTGTTTTATTGGAATGAATAAAGACAAATAAGTCTTTAACTAATTTAGATTTAGGAATAAATCAATTTTTGTCTATTTTATGTTGTCACTTAACATCTAACTCAAAATGTTAATACAATACATCAACGATTTCTATTAACAGATAACAATAGTATTACAGAAAGACAATATTATCTCATAAAAATCAAAAACAAAAATCGAAATAGATCTTTATTTTTGTCAAAAATTGCATTGCCATTCTGAAAAAGAAAGACAGTGGTAGATTGGTACTTTATTTCTTTTGAAAGGAGTACCCATGTTATCTAATGGAATGAATTTTGTTATTGAACTCGTGACTTCTATTAGAACCTTTGTTTTATATCTTAGTTGTTAGAACTATGACGTTGGGTTTCACGGAATTGTTTTTGTTTTAAGGGTTAACTATTAATTTGGTATAAAAAAGATGATACAAAATTTTTTAAAGAACCAACCATCTCAAATTCTCAACTACGAAATTTAGAACCCGTTTGAAAAGTAGCAGAAGTTACTTTTTTTTTTTTTTTCTTTTAGATTATGAAAAGTCACAATTTGCGTGTTTGCCACTATTTTAAAAAAAACTTTTAACTTTTCGAAAAATTAATTTACAAGTAGAAATAAATATTTGACTTCTCTACTTTTCGATAAGTCATTCTACCACTTCCTTAAAAAAAATTTAATTTCAAAAACAAAAAAATCTACTTTCCTTTTGGACTCTGTGAAAAATACTTATCCTTCACCACCATTTTTACGCAACTCTGCTAGAAGCACTTGCCTTCCACCATCATTCTCACGCAATGTTCCAAACCTCACCATTTTCACATAATGATTCATCTGATGGAGGTATTGATCCTCTACCACCATTTTCATTTTCAGACAATATTGCATCTGAACAACCTACTGCATATATTCCTTCTAAATATTTTTTTATCATTTTATCACTCTATTTTTTATTATTAAATTTGTATTTAACTGTGGTATGAAATTTCAATTTTAATTTTACTTATTTCACATGTGATTTTATAGTTTGCTATTATTTTCATAGTTAATTATAACAAGTTCTTGACCTCAATAAAGGAGAAGGGAGTTCTAATAGGAGTAAAATAAAAAAACAACAAAATATATATTGACACACATTTTATATTTATTTTTTATTTTCACCTACCATATCATACACAATATTTAGTGATTAGGTTATGTAAAATTAACATTTAATATTGGAAAGTATTTGTTATCATCGTTATTTTAATATTCATTCTGTTTGGTAAGTCGGGGTACCGGACGGTTCGGGTTGGTACTTCGGTTATCGAGGGAGAATCGCCTGGTTCCTGGTCGCTGGGTTGGAGAAGGTGTGCTGACATCCCGAGCTCTTCGCGTGGAGAGGAGGGGTGTCACCTGCAAAGACACTCCGACGCTCTAGACAGTCGAGTGTGCAGGCGAAAAGGTGAGAGAATGATATGTGACGTACCTTGGGGGAGGGGTAGGACCCTCCCCATATATACCATGTCAGAGGTGGGTCCCACAAGGACAGACCCACCTTCCTCGAAGCTTCCTTCACACAGCTGTAGTGGAGCTGTCAGGACGCATGTCCGGGTGAGAGGTTGAGTAGCTCAAGCCCGACCATTCGGGTCGGGTGGTCCACGGGTCGGGTCGGCCCGTATGTTGTTTGGGACAGGCCGTAACACATTCTTATGTAAAAAAAAATTATTTTTTTGAGTTATTTATCCAAACGATATAACTTTAAAATAAGTACTTTTATAACTAAAAATCTAAACACAAAATAACTTATTTATAAGTTGTTATTAATAAAAGTCCTTATGATTTAAGCTCTTTAAGCTCTTTTTGGCATACAAGTCATACAAGTCACTTAACTCAACGCGCGCGTGAAATCACGTTGTTTCTCTTTGTATCCCGCGTTCCTCCTCCTACTCCTCTTCCTTCTTCTTCTCATTCTTTCTTTGCGTTTCTCCTCCTTTTTCTTTGCGTGATCTTCATCGTCATTTTTTTATTACCGTTATTGTTGCTGTATTTTTTTTCCTCCTCCTCTTTTTATTGATTTTGCAACATTATTTATTTTTTTCTTCTTTATTTGATTTTTTTGCTCCTAAGAAGCATTCTGAGAATATGAAATAAGAAGATGAAGAAGAAGAAGCAGCAGAAGATGAGAAGGAAGAAGATGATGAGTTTTGAATTATACAGAACTTATGAGCAACATATACCGAAAATTCTTAAACAATACACTTAAATATCTTCATGTTACACTCAAATATCTTCGTGTTACACCCAAATTTGCTGCAAATACAAAAAAATGTTTCCTCTAATACTGCATTTTTTCTCCTTTTTTTTCTTATTTTCTTTCTTTCTTTCTTTTAGTTGAATGAATGTAAGGTCATCATCTTCCAAGTAATTTTACAGCATTATGTGTTTCTTCTCCTTCTTTATTTGATTTTTTTATTTTTATTCTTGTTCAAAGAGTAAAATAAGAAGAATTTTGAGAAGATAAAATAAAAAGAAAAAGATGAATAAGAAAAAAAGAAGAAGAAGATGGTGATGATGATGAAAAAAAGAAGAAGAAACATTAGAAGATGAGGAAGAGGAAGAGTTTTGAATTATGCAGAACTTATCAGTACACATACACTGAAAATTCTTAAACAATACACTCGAATATCTTCGTATTACACTCAAATATCTTCGTGTTACACCCAAATTCGCTACAATTACAGACAAATATTTCCTCTAATGCTGCATTTTTTTCTTCTTCTTTTCCTTATTCCTTTTTTTCTTTTAGTTGAATGAATATAAGTTCATCATCTTCTAAGTAATTTTGCAGCATTATGTGTTCCTTCTTTGTTTGGTTTTTTTTGTTTTTATTCTTGTTAAAAGAGTAAAACAAGAAGAAACTTGAGAAGGTAAAATAAAAAAGAAAAGATGAATAAGAAAAAAAAGAAGAAAATGGTGATGATGATGATGATAAAAAGAAGAAGCAGTAGAAGATGAGGAGGAGGAAGATGAAGAATTTTAATTATGCAAAACTTATCAGCACACATACACAAAAAATTCTTAAACAATATACTCGAATATCTTTGTGTTACACCCATATCTTTGTATTACATCTAAATTTGCTGCAAATTCAGAAAAATATTTTCTTTAATGCAGAACTTTTACATTACATTCAATTCAAACCATTAACGATAAAACATTATTCACCTACAGAATCATAAACTATTAACGAAAAAATTAACTAGAATCGAATCATACCTCAGCCACTTGATTGGATTTAAAACAATAATCAATTTCGTTCAAGTTCAATTGACAACCTGAACTTAAATTATTTATTATTTTCAACAACGAGATAACTGATGATAGAAGAGAAAGAGAAAAAGAAAGAAGGAAAAGAAATTTCAATGAAAAAAAGGAAGAAAAGGAGGAGGAGATGGTGCTGATGATGACGATAATGAAAGAGAAAAATAACAAAGAAGGTGCAATTACGGCACGAGAAAGAACGTGTGCACATAAATATAAATTATTTGTATAAACTTGTATCAAAAAATGACTTGTATATGAAAAATAATTGTTTTCCTCTTGTTTTAATTTTGCCAAGGACCAAAGACAGTTTATGATAGATGCCTCATTCGGTTATACTGCAAGGACTCGAGAGCTCGCTTATCACACAACTTATAAAATATCGAGACATTAGCCAAATTAGCTCAAATTGGTGGTGTTAGTTTGCTCTTAAACTCATGTACTGACACTGACAACGTTAAGGACTAAGGTGAACAAGACAAACCCGCAAGTTAAAACGATATGGTGAAACATAACATCAAATGAGTTACCGCATCAAACTTCAATTGGAATCCTATAATATTAATCCAACTCTCAGCGATTCAAGTACAAAATAATTGGTAGATTCACCTTGGAGCCTACCTAGCAGACTATCATCTCTGTACTGACCTGTCCTACTATACATTTGGAAAGTGGAAGGAACTCTTATCCACAAGAAATGGTTAGAAACTGGATGTGTGTTTTTACGCATAGTAAACTGCCGGCCACCTTTTTCCATGTACCGTGGGAAACTCGGTGATAAAAAAAAGTACCAGATAGTTGATGTCTGTACAGGTGAAGAAACAATAACATCGATTATGTGAACTGTCGAAAGATTCTTCATCCAATGAAAATGCAAATTCTAATTCATGCGGTGGTTAGATCAGGGTCCTTGGCTGTCTCAGTACATTCAGTTGGACTTGTGCCCGAAAATAATGAAGGAGAACACTTTGGAGAAGAATTACGGTCAATTGAATTTGTAAGTTCTTCCACGAGCAGTTTACGGATTTTCACTCTCAAATTGGATGCTTCTGAAGGTTTGAACCACTGCTTGCCAAACTGCAAATTGATCAATTATTAGAGATAAGATCTTCTCTTATTTTAACTATCAAAATAAAATAAAATAAAATAAATTTTTTTTTTTGTGGTGG
>NC_029787.2:125249664-125253161 GCF_000816755.2 Arachis ipaensis
GGGGGTGTGTGTGAGGGTGGGGTGGGGGGAGTAAGACCAACACTAATTACCATAGCCAAATCTTTCTTTTTGAGTCTTTCCGGTGCCCATTCAATGAAACGTTCAATAAAGTACAATACAAAAAGGCCACAATCATAATCATTCCTTTGTTGGGGAACCTGGTGCAAAAGACACGCATAAAAAGTGGAAATAAAATTAAATCATATTATCATCCTCAAACTACCACAAACACGATATGCTAGATTACAGCACATAAATTTACCGTGATAACTTGCGCTTCAATTCGACGGGGAAGGCAATTCCATATCCTGTCTGCAATTGAAACATCTGATGACATATGTTCCTGATCCAAATAGTTCTTTTCTTCTATCAAAAAGCTACAAAGCATAATTTCGCTACATTAACTTCGATGTTTGAAATGTAAAAAAATGACTAACAAAGCAAGCAAAAACTAGATTGTGCGTCGACCTAGTCAAATGGCCTTGTTATCAGCCCCAGGTCCAAAAACAATAAATCAGGGAAATTGGTTACCCAGGTAGGTGGTAGTGGACTTAACTGAATTTGTCATACCCACCAAACACACTACCCAAGAGGTTTAGCTGGATCTGGCTTTCAAGTCCAGTACTTACAAGCACATAAGAAAAGTACCTACTTGTAACATAGGATGGTAGTGAAGTCACAAGATATTTAAGAACTAATAACCAGAGCACAAACGAATTAGATATGTCACATATATGGTATACAATAAATCAAGTGCTACTTCATCCTAACCTTTTGATGTTATCAAATAGTGATCTGCTAGAGTGAAGACTCAAAGAATCCAGATGAAGTATGATTGGCCCTGATTCATCACCTTTATCCGGGATACAAATAATGATCAAGCTCCAATGAAGACTGAATACATGAAACATCAGAAGAAAAAGAATCCGGAAATGAGAGAATGGACAAGAGAGATTAAAATATAACAATAAAAATTACCCTGCTGCCAATATAAAATTGGGCATGAAGTGCATTCACAGGAGCACAGAAAACATAACTATAAAAATTTACAGTTAAATAACCCATTCTTCATTTGTTTTTTCTTACCAGTTTTTCTTCTCCCACTATTTCTTCTAATATGAAAATATTATAAGGCAGAAGAGACTTAAAATATATCAAAGAAAAACTAACTACAGAGCATATCAGCCCCTTATTTTAGTCGGACAAGCCATAGTTGTAGTTTCAAGTCAGTGTAAAATGAGGTGACACTATAGCCCAAGTATTAAATATATTTCTTGACCTTAGAGGGCTTTCCCTATCACAAGAATTGTATTTTCTTCCTATAATAACCTAAAACAAAAGAAAGCACAAAAGAACTTCCTCGCAGTCAAGAATTTAATAACTTACAAAATGAAGTTTCACTGCTAAGGAAAAAACTTACTCCTCGTGTACTGGAATCAAAACATAGGCCTTCTGAAATATATTTACACCCTTCCACCACCTTCTGAATTTGACAAAGAATGTTGCTCTGTCACTTTGCTATATCATTTAATGGGAAAATGAATTAGAGAACATACTAAAAATTAACACTCCAAAATGCCTAAGTTGCTAGGTTAAGGCACGTGGATGCAGTTTGTCTCTTATACCCTCCCTCACATAAAAAAGCCTTTAGGCTTGAAATGCAGACAATACCCAGCTGAAATTTAACTGTTAATAAGAATAATAATTACACCTATTATTAAAACCATGTAAATAGTATGAATAAGTGGGTAAAGGGTAGATAGAAACCACTCAATTGAGCACAAGATAAACCATAAAATAGTGGTTTATCATAACTTCACATGTCATCTAGAAAGAAGAAAAAATACATTGCAAAAGGGTCATGATACAAGTGATAAACTAATAGTTTATGCTGCCCGAGAAATAGTTCTTCGATCAGTCATTTGCACTTGTATGGTGATCAATTAAATGTTTCCTTCAAAACTATCAAGTAAAAACATATTTAATAACAGAAGTTAAACATCATTAATACGTTATCAGCTATCAGTCAAACCAGCAGCCAGTAAAGGGCATATTATTTTTAGAATAGAACAATTAAGAATGTGATGATCTTAAACATCTAAACTCTACTTGCAAATAATTAGAAAATTATTGCCATACATGCACATAATGACATAAATACAGCTATGCATGTGCATAAAGATAATATATTACCTTAACCGAAACAGCCTCCTGAAGCTTCTTGTAGAAATATGTATTAAAAAAATGATACTTGGATAACGATCTATTTGCCAAAGATGCTTGCTGCTTCAAATATCTAGCAAAGTGAAAATGTCATAAGTAGAGATATTAAAAGCTAACATCATACTGCAGTATGGTTCAAGTTTTCAGCTAGAGTCATCCAAAAGGTCAAAAATAGCACATTGGTTTACAAATCAAAGCAATAGTAATGACAGGTAGAAAACTCCAATAGGAAAAACTAGTGGAGCAATATCAAATTTCTTGGTGTTATATTTGGCTAAGCATAGCCACACACAAACAAACACACACACACACAAAAGGTCAAAAACAGCACATTGGTTTAGGAATCAAAGCAATAGTAATGACAGGCAGACAACTCTGGTAGGAAAAACTAGTGGAGCAATATCAAATTTCTGGGTATTATATTTGGCTACATACACAGACAGACAACTGAACTTAAAGACTAAATAGTTTCAGTAGTAAAAAGAACTATAATTTATCCTATCAAATATGCAACGATTTTGCTCTATCCATATACATCCCCACCAAATCACATCTTATGAATATAGGTTAACAAGAGAAAGAAAACACAAACTACATATTTCACTTCAAAATAACAAAATAAAAAAATTAACACTAATAACCTATTTGGAGAAATGGAGGGAAAGTACAAATAAACTTACCGTATGTAAAAATTCATAATAGTTGAAGTCAAATAGCCTTCAGGAGCAAGGCAATCTATGTCTGAGTAACAAATTTCAACAGACTCTGGATCGTCACTGGGCCATCACAAAGGTAAGTTTAAAGGTCATACAAGAAAAATGTGGATCTAAACAATGATGGTTAAAGTACAAAGTTCTATACTTTGGAGTACCTTGATGGGTAATACATCTTAGCATCTTTCGCACTGAAAAGCAACACATACAAATCAGATAAAACAACAAATTTCATAGACATATTGCTGAAGATGAAATGACTAAATATATATACCATTCAGCAAGTTTTTTTTCTTGCTCTGTCTTCTCTAGCACATAAGGTTCATCATCATCGTCATCATCATCATCAAGGACAATGGGCTGACCCTGTTTAAAACATGTTATATATAACATATCACAAATCAATTATTAATGAAGCTAAAGTTGTCTTTGATTATCAACATACTACTAATCAAACTGTGGGTTCTAGTATAAATCACTCTAACTGCCAAAGGTGAATGGATATATGAGACATTTTTTATATATAATATAAATAATAAATAATATATTATAAATATACCT
>NC_029787.2:125253187-125256491 GCF_000816755.2 Arachis ipaensis
GGACCTTGAGTCATCTGATTGAATTGCCTGTCTAGTTTCCTTCCTACAAGAGAGGAAAAAATCAAATTAGAACACAACTAACAAATTCATTCATTTGAAAACTCCCAGTGAGAAACATGAATAACAAATCATATATGTAACATCTTCGGCTCAGATAGTAAACGGGTAAAAGAAAACCATATTAATATTAATGGCTTACTTAAGTACCCGAACAATTGAGCATCAGATTCTCCAGATCATGAGTTTAGATTACACAGGAAGAGGATGAAAGCAAAAAACTTTGTTTTTAAAAAAAAAGGACAAGGAGACAAAATAATTTCAGATGAAACCGATTGCTATTCTTCATCTAGCCCAAATTTGTATTGGGCACTGACCCAAATACAGAGGCAGAAATCCCACACACCATTATCCTTATAAACTATAGGATGCCCCTGGGTAAATTTAACTAAAATTGGCATATACTAGAAAAAGAAATATTCAGTACAAGAGATGCAAAGGATACATGTCAAGTGAACTAACAATGGCAACATGGCTAGGGTTTCAATGAAAAACAGTGAAGCAAGACATTCTTCTCTTACACTTCTGGAGCGAAGAATCTTGACAGGCTTTTCCCAATGTTCGCAGTAGAGATACTGGAAGCTGCTCTGGATTTTTTACCATCATTAAAAGCATCATTCTTGGAAAGGTTGGTAGCGCATTGAAATGGCTCATTTCTAGAAGATGATCGAAGCCTCCTTCCTCTTTTAGGTTCTCCCATGTCTTTTATTGTCTGGTTATTGCAATGTCTGAATTGTGAAGTCTCTTTTCCAGATGTGTCAACCACCATACAATCCGTCTGCTTAACAAATAACAGTCAAACCGGGTACTGACATGTAAGTCAAAAAGGACAAATGGAGTATCTTGCAAATGTTGCAAAGGACCTTACATCAGCTCCTTCCAATTTCTTAGAAAAACAAGATGCAAATTGGGATTGAACTGGCACTTGAGATGAGATACTCTTCTGTCTCGAGTCACTAGACACACCTTCAAAAACATCCAGTTTCTCAGTATCCCACAAACAAATAATTCAATCACACGTCACTGCATGGTTTTACAGATATATCACAACAAACATTAAGCATCTGGTGTCCAAATTGATAATCTGATATGAGAAACTTTTACAATACCGAAGATGCTTTACTACACCTTAACCAACGAATGCAAAGCCATGACATAATGCCCCAGTAACAATGGCAAGAAAAGATTCAATTTCACTCATAGACCATTTTCAACAGCCACTTTCTATTAGCAACCATATGATTAGGCTCTATGGGGTTAAGCTGATAGTTAATTAATAGGCATTGCCACAAGATTGATTCAACCAAAACAGAAACCTCACCAACATCACTTGAGCCAGTAGCATTTCTCGGTTTATCATCAGCATCAACAACTTCCTGTTCTACATAGGAAAACGAAAAATCAAACAAAATATAAGTAACTAAACTTAGAACAAAAGTCCTTCGACATCAATAAACCACATGAATTTACAGCGCAATGCTCATTGAAGCGAAAACCGAATCGATTAACGCGGGCTAATCAAAACCAACGACTCACACAACACATTAACACACATTTTTAAAAGGAAAAAACAAAAAACAAATGAATGTTTCTTTGTATATTAAGAGGCAAACCTGGACGTGTGGCGTCCTTTTCCGGCGAGCTAGCTCTTCCTCTTGTCGCCTGATGGTATCGAGAATCTTGACACCTCCATCCTTCAACTTCGGGAGATGGATTCTCAAGGTTTGCTTCTTGCTCCGAATGCTTTCGATGAGCTGGTGGTCGGTTAAGTATCTAAATTCATCGTCGAGGGAGAAGGAATTACCGGAGGCCATAGGCTTGACCACGATCTCCGGCGGCGGTGCGTCGCCGTGGCGGGGGAGAAGAGCTTCCCAGTCAAGGTCGAGACGGCGCTTCTTCTGCGAATTAGAGTTAGGTTCGCGTTGTTGGTCCATTCATTTGATCTTTTTTAACTCTCAGTGAGTTACTCAGCGAGCGGGCGAGTGAACTCAGCGAGTGAAGGGTATTTTTGGAATGAATCAGCAATCCGTAAAAAATTGGAATGAAGGAAGTAACGGCGGAGAATCCATTTTACGGTGCGGTGTGGTGGCCTGCGCTGCTATGCTAGGGTGGCACAGTTTTTCAGAGAACGATGGAACTTCACACTTTTTGTTAAGGGTAAAATATTTCAGCCGATTAATATATACTCAAATTCCTTCTCAAAACTTAGAATTGTATGTTTTCACTTTTCCGTAATAATATAACAAATAAAATCTTCCAAAAAAATAAGGAGAAAATTCTACTCCTCTCTTGTTAAAATGACACTTTATTTTTTTTATTTTATAAATATATATTCTCTTTTTTAAAATACAATTTAATCAATAAAAGAATAATTTATTAAAGAGTATTTTGGTAAGCAAAATTTAATGATAAAAAATAAAATTTTTGCTAATGAATATTTTTTAAAAAAATAATTTACTTTTTCTTTAAAAATGGATAAAGTTAACATTAGTTAACACAAAAAGTTTAAAATGGATTAAAGAGGAGGTTTTTTAAAAGTTAGAAGGAAAGAGAATGTACATTTATAAAATAGAGGGGAGAAAAGTGTCATTTTCATTTTAGCATCTCGCAGGAGAAGGAGTGGAATTTTCTCAAAAATAAATTATCTTTTAAAAATGAATTTGGACTAAATAGTAAATACCCATTTTGGTCCCTTAGATTCACACGATTATTTAATTTGGTCTCTAAAATTCAAAATTACCTATATCAATCCTTTAGATTTAAGTCCGGACACCAATATGGTCCCTCGACTCTTTCCGGTGATGACTAGATAAACGGAGTGCTGAGATGGAGCCTCCTTGTCATACTAAATGATGAGTAAACGATGTTGTTTATCCTTGGCGGCCAAACAAGTCTGAAATGAAGAATAGTAGAGGTAGAGAAGAAGAATAATACTTTATTTTGGTCTCCATTGTTTCTTCTCCCTTCATATACAAAGTGACGACATTTCTGACTTGTTTGGGTGCCAATGATAAACGACGTCATTTACTCATCATCCACGGTGGCAGAGAGGGTGCCAGCATTCTGTTTGTCTAGTCATCGCCAAAAAGAGTCGAGGAATCATATTGATACCCGGACTTGAATTTGAAAGACCAGTACAAGTAATTTTAAATTTCGATGATCAAAATGATTAATCGCATAAATCTCAGAGACCAAAATAAAAAATTTGTCATAAATTTGAGTATTAATACATTATATAAAAGAATTT
>NC_029787.2:125256633-125291374 GCF_000816755.2 Arachis ipaensis
CCACAAAAATATTACTTATTTATTATAATAATAAAAATACTCAAACAATATTAAATAATATATAAATAGTAGCATAAACACTAAAGATGGACATAGAAGAATTTCAGATTAAACATTTTGATTTTTAACAAATTTTATTTTTTTTTTTAACTTTTCAAAAAATAATTTCATTAAATAGATTAGTCGTTTTGTTATTTTGAAGTAGAGTGATTTGTTTTACCATCATACTTTAGAATATAATTGTGTTATAATAAAATTTGTTAGGTATTTATTTATTTAATACGTATATTAAAAATTGATTGAAAACAATAGAGATGTCAATTTATCAGATGGATTAATTTTGGATGACTTTCAAAAAAAAAAAATTTGTTACATACCAAAATATCCGATCTATAATTCCTTAAAGAAAAAGTGAAAAAATATTGTCTCTGTTAATTTAGCCATAAACATGATCCTTTGCGAATTTTGGTGTGGTAGACGACCACAAAAGCTTTGTTTGTGATCCTAATTGCTTTTGTTAACGAAAACTAATTTTCTTTATGTTTGGATATGTTTCGTGCAGTTTTAGATATCAGATTTAGTTAACATGGGCAAACGTTATTGTTAATAATTAAGAAAATTTTATAAAAAAATATAAAAATGTCAATTTTAAATACATTTGTTAAAATAAAATATTTAAATATTTTTACTAATAATAATCTTAATATTTGTCTTTAATATACACATAAATCTTTAATATTTTAAAAATATTTTTTTGGTATTATAAATTGGGAGTATTTTTGTCAATAATTAAATAATTTGAAAATAGGAAAGAGATTTATTTCAATAAACTTTGTAAGTAATCTTATTTTGGGTAATGACCATATTGTTATCCAAAATTTTTATTTGACAAAATAATTTTCAAATAAAAAAATAAACATGTGGCTCCTAAAAATATAAAAAATATTTGACAAAATAAATCGATTGTTATTTCCTCAGTTTTACCCTTTTTTTAATTTCTGATTTTTTGGATGAAAAGAAAATATTGTGTAAAGTTAGAGTAAATCATAAAGAGTCCACCATGAGAATTGGTCACTCTTAATCTTAATGTTTAAATTGTAATTTATTCACCCTTTAATTAACGCATGGAAAAATATTAGAGACCAACTCATAATCGGTCAAGTTGTAACGACAATAATTAATAATTAATTTTTAAATAAAAATAATATAGTAATGGGCTCATTTTTTTGCAAATAGAGAAGCTTATGGTGTATCACCATGAAATGGAGCAACAGCCAAAATTTTCACTGCTATGGGTGTCAGGAGAAAAACGCAGCTTCCATTTTTCATTTTCTAGCATTTCGTTGTTTTTTTTTTTTTGTTTCAAATAAAACAAAACGTAATTTCCGTTTTGCATTTGAATATTTTTTTTATTTAAGAAAAAAAAGGCATAAACGCAGGTTGCGTTTGTCAAAAAAGATTTATTAATTTTTTAAAAAAAGTAAAACGCAGGCTGCGTTTGTTAGATGAGCTGTTCAAATTTTTTTGGAAGAAGAGAAAACGTAGGTTGCATTTTGTTTGGGCCTAAATTTTTTTTTCAAAATGTACAAAACGCAGCTTACGTTTTGTATGCGAAATAATATTTTAATAAAGAGCCTTGCATATAAATAGCTAACACAGCTAATACCAACTCGCACCTCACTTCTCTTCTTCACTTGTACTCCCATTCCCTTTTCTTTCATGTATCTGATGCTTGTGCTTGTGAGATTTTTCGGTTATTAGAAGGGTAAAAAAAGTTAGAATATGGAGGATATTGCAAATATACGAGTGTATTATAACGGTGAGATTATACCGAATACACACGAAGGAGTGGGTTTTATTTGTGAATGTCCATTTTCATTTGCTATTCCATACAGCACGAGTTTTGTAGAGTTACAAAATGGTCTTTGTGTGAACATACAAAGTCACATTTCGAAAAGGGTGAGCAACATTTTGTACAAGAATACTGTTGAAGAACGGAAGATTGACGATTTAGAATTCAGAATAAATTCCCGTTGCAAGTATAGTTTCTAAACCAAGCAATCATCCTTTCTTACAAACGTTTTGGTTGTCACAAGCAACAAACCCCTTTAAAATTGATAATCGAAGTATTTAAACCTCGGGTCGTCTTCTCAAGAAATTGCAGGGAAGTGTGATTTATTATTGGTTATGAAAAAGTGTGTTTTGGGGTTTCGGATTAAGATAAAAAGCAAGAATAGCAATGGCAGAGGAAATAAAATAATAACAATAAAAAGCCTTGATTAGGAGAGATCAATCGGAAGTTCTATCCTTGTTGGATTTTTCTCAAGATCAATTGATAATTGAAGGTTGCTTCTACTTAGTTATCCTTTACGAAGTAAAGTAAAAGAAATTCAAGTAAGTTGGAAGTCTACTTCTATTCACAAGTTCTAATCCTCTCCTTTGGGAAGGATTAGCGTTAGTGACTAAAGAGCCAGCCAACAATAAACCCAATTACAATTCAACTCTTGAGTAATTCAACTCAAGGGTCTCCAAATATTAATCAACTCCAAAATCAAGTTCGGATCTAACTTAGAACATCAATTAATAACAAACAATAGAAGAAGTGATAAATCTGAAATACCTCAAATTGCATTAAATAAAGAGAATCAAGTCTGACATTGGAAAGTTCATAAGCCAAATTGGAAAAGAAGAGAATCAATAAGAAAAATAAATAAACCAAAGTACTAGGATAAATAAAAGTAGAAGATAAACTAAATGAAACGAACATTGAACCTGTGATGAAGAAGAAATAATCCTAAATCCTAAAACTAAATCCTAAGAGAGAGGAGAGAACCCCTCTCTCTAAAAACTACATCTAAAATTATGAAAAGTGAATGATGGAAGACATCTTCATGAATGAATGCATTCCCCCACTTTATAGCCTATAATCTGTGTTTTCTGGGCCAAAAATTAGGTCAAAAACAAGCCAGAAATCGCCCCCAGCGTATTCTGGTACGTACAGGTCGCGGGAAAGTGACGCAGAAGCGTCGTCCACGCGTTTGCGTGGATTGCGTTTCTGTCAGGTCACGCGTCCGCGTGATCCACGCGTTTGCGTCGCCTGGCTTTAGGGCAGCTATGACAAATTATATATCGTTGCAAAGTCCCGGATGTTAGCTTTCCAACGCAACTGGAACCGCGTCATTTGGACCACTGTACCTCAAGTTATGGTCGATTTAGTACCAAGAGGTCAGGCTGGACAGCTTTAGCAGTTCCTTCAGTTTCTTGTATTCCTTCCACTTTTGCATGCTTCCTTTCCATCCTCTAAGCCATTCCTGCCCTATAAACTGTAATAACCTTGATTTTCGAGTACATGAGATCTTTTCTGAAAGTACGGATTTCTCCGGAAGATTAGTAAAGGGAACAGCTCTGCTATATCATCAAGCATTTCAATCCTCATTATCATTATGTCATCCTTAAGCTAGAACCTCCTCTGAGGCAAGCTCGATAATGCAATCACGAAGAACCTAGTTTTTGAACCGTATCGGTTGGCAGTTTTGATTCTGATTTTCGAGAGAGAAAAGAGAGAAACTTTCATGAACACTTAATCTTCAAAGCTTGATTTCTTCTGAACTAAAACTCAAATCAAAATTTCAATCCGACCAAAATGATCCTCTCTTCTTTCTCTACATGATCATATGACTTATCAAGGCTGGGATCAAGGTGAGTTGGCTGTACCATCTCTCTTTTGATTTAGTTTCAAGGAAACATGCTTAAATATGTGTTTTCTTGATGTGATTTAGGAGGAAAAAGTGTTTAAGGACCACCTGAAAGTTTGATTGAATTAGGAGCAGCAAGACCAGGTAGGGTGTCACGAAATTAATCTTGATTATTTGTGTTTGAGTTGTGTGAAAGTTGTATTATTTGGCTGTGCTAAAAATTGGTTGCATATATGATTGATTCTTAAAGTAAGTTAATTTTTCGAAAATTTAATGATAAAATAATAAAAAATAATAAAATATTAAATAATAATATTTAATTAAAAATAATATTTTAATAAAAATAATAAAATAATGCGGAAAAGGCAGTTTTCTGTAAAAGCTTTAGAAAGAAAACTTTAAGCGCAGAATCTCATAATTATCTTCATAAAACACTTAGGGAGTGGTAAAAACATATTAGTGAGGCAAAGATAAATAAAAGATAAAAAGTTGAAGAAAAGATAAAAATCGAAGAAAAAGTCTGTAAAGTTTTAATGACAGAAAAACAGACAGAGACTAGTGAACGAATTAGGGCAACATAGTTAGTCTTGGAATTGCGAATAGGGTTATGTATTATATGAAAAGTTAAACTGTTTCAGTATAGACTTAATGAACCTATACTTGGGATAGGCTAACTGTTCATACCGAAATTTACATAAGCTTTAAATACATACGTTAAACCAAGAAATCAGAACAGAGTAGAGAAATACAGAAAACAGAGTAACCAGAGTAAAGTAAAGAGATAAAGAGAAAAAAAGTAATATAGATACAGATGAAAAGAGTAATCAGAGAAGAGAAAAGGGATACAGATAACAGATGCTTAATGCAACCCAGAGCTTCTGTAGGGAAATTAAGTCACCTACAGCTATTTTCCACTTCCCCAGAGCAGAGCAGAGTATATATATTTTTCTGCAGTAAGCAGAGGTTGTCTCAAATGAGCGGCTATTATTATATGCGCATTTATTTAGGAACGGAAAATCGTATCCGGGAAATCAGGATTACTCGTGACCGAATAAATGTCGGGATTGCGGGCAGCCAACCGGCACATGAGCTCATGGCCTGCGCTAGGGCTAGACATGCATCATTCTTGTCTGCGCATCATTCTCTGTTGCATTCCTTTCTGTGTGTGATCTACTTCTTTATGTTTGTCTGCTTGTATGCTATTTTTGTGTTTTATTTTCTTATATTCTTTTGTTTGTGTTCTGCTTTCTGTTCTCTCTACTTTCTCTTTCTATCTTTATCTTCTGTTTACTGCTTCGCTATATTATGTTATTCGTCTACTAATCGACCCCAAGTAAATGAACGTAACTAATAACCCCGGCCCTACTAAGAACTCCCCAGTTCTTACCCCTTCTCTCTCCCTTTCCCCTTTAGATGGAAGTAAGAGTTTCTTTCCGTAGTTCGCTGACGATTGTACGCAAAAAGGGATTCCGCTCTAGGCAGTCTTCTGAGTTTAGGGTGAATATCGTTCTCTGATTATATGTATATACTGTGAGACCAGCCAACGTCTGCACCCCGTTCGTATGCGCACTTTAACCTAAATCATGTGTATGAGATTCCTATTGTGTGGCTACTTCATGAGGTACCAGAGAGACGTCCTGTGGAAAAGTCTGATCATGCAGAGGAGTAGCAGATGATGTTCTATCTTTTGATGATGTTCCACTTGACTTGAGTTTTGAAGACCTAGAACGTACTTTCCCTCGCTTTAGTAGTTTAGAGGGACTAGGTGAGTATAGAGTCTAGGCTAGCCTAGGTGCCAGCTTAGGGACCTTTTGAACAGGTCAGGACCTGGGATGTTGTATGTATATATATGTACATAGATATTATTTAGCTATATCTAGGGGTGTTCTAACTAACATTCTATATGCTAATAAAGGCTGAATCACCGAATGTTGTCAACTACTTGTTATGTATTTTTGTGTGGTTGTTTATAACTGTTTTATCTGTTATTACTTGTGAATTGATTATAAATGATTCTGTCTATTAATCCAAACATTTTCAAAAAAAATACACCACGCAAATTAACTACGCATTTAACAATGAATCAGGCTCATATGATAAATAATAGATAATAATTAGGAAGACAAATTGGTAGCGCTCAGTTTCCGGTATGATCTAGACATATTGAAAATTGGGTCGTTACATAAACTCTGAAATCACTTAACACACATATCAAGGCATCTAATGGTAATAAGAGAGGATTAATATTAGCAATTTAAAGGCCCAGGAAACATGTTTTCAATCGTAGCACAAAATTAGGAAGGAAAACGTAAAACCATGCAAATAGTATGAATAAATGGGTAAAGAGTTGATAAAAATCACTCAATTGAGCACAAGATAAACCATAAAATAGTGGTTTATCAACCTCCCCACACTTGAACATTAGCATGTCCTCATGCTAAGCTCAAGAGAAGCTATAAAAGTGAAGAGGAATGATAGAATGTATGAAATGCAACCTATCTATATGAATGCAACTACATGCTAAGATGTTTCTACCTACTTGGTTAAAAGTAAATAAGTTTTCCAAGACAAATATGAATCAAATTCCACTAATTCAAATTATACAATGAAAGACAGGTAAACTTGTAAGAAGATAGCTCGTGAAAGCAGGGAACATAGAATCAAGCATTTAACCCTTACTGGTAGTGTATATACACTCTAATCTCTCAAGTGTACAGGGTAATTCACTCTACTATTCTCTAGTCATGCTTTCTAAACTTTGTTCTTCATCTAACCAATCAACAAATATTTAATGTACCAATGCAAACATCATGAGGTCTTTTTAGGGTTGTAATGGGGCTGAGGTAAAGGTAAGGATATATGTATGGCCAAGTGAGCTTTATAAAGTGAATCCTTGATTAGTCTAAGATCTCACCTAACATATACATACTTTATACAATTTTAAAAATACTTTACCTAGCTACCCAAATTTTTTCCACTTTTGTATTACATGCTCATGTATCAAACTTATTTTTGAATTTTGTCTCATGTGCATTGATTCTTTTTTATTTTGCATTTGGGGTAATATTATTTTTCTTCTCTCTTTTTTTTTTCTTTTTTTTTGTATCCCCTTATTTAATTACTTAATATATTTTTTTTATTTTTTTCAATGCACATGGTATTTTGATTTCACATGAGCATGCTTCCCAAATTTTCAAATAACTCATTCTTTTTAAATTCCTACTTTGTTTCTATCATCCCATGTTCCCATAAAATTTTCCACACTTAAATAATACACAATTTCTATCTTAAGCTAACCAAAGATTTAACTTGGGATTTTTATTTTGTTTTTCTTCTTAAAGCTAGTAATGTGGTTTATAGAACAAGAGGGGATTAAAAGGCTCAAGGGGGCTAACAAGGGTGATGTAAAAGGTAGGCTGATTTTAGGGATAAGTGAGAAAAAATTCAAATGATGGCCTCAATCATATGCAAGCATGTAAATACACTAAATAATGGACATATAGAGTGGAACAAAGCAAAGATTACAATCATAGAAAAGAAAACACACAAGAATAAAATATTTATGGTTAAATAATGTAACCATATAAATAAGCTCAAAATCTCACAGGTTGTGTGTTCTTTGGCTCAAAAACCATGTTCCAAATACAACTTCTGATAAGTTTAACACAAAAATTTTGATTTTAAATTAGTAAAAATTTTTCAAAAATAGGGTCTTTAAAAATAAACTTATTATTTCTCAACCAAGCAGTAGATAAATGCATAAAATCAAACAAACATGCAATTAAACATGCAAATGCAAAATGAACAAACAAAGAAAATAAAACAATGGTGTTGAAAAGAAGAAAATAGCTAACCCATGGAGATCGGTATCGACCTCCCCACACTTAAAGATTGCATCGTCCTCGGTGCATGCTGAGATGTGCAGGTGGACGGGTTGTTCCAACTGATGCTTTTCTTCAAGGATTGTGCAGATGGACTTGTTTGTCTCCCCTTTTAGAAGTTTCTCCCTTTTTTCGTCTTCGGTGGCCAGCCTGAAAGAAGAGAAAAAGAAGAATAGTAACCCAGAAATAAAGATAAAATAAAATATGGTTGGGTTAATGCCAAATAATGAGGGTCTCAATTACATGGTAACTACAACATGCAAGTGAGAAAACAGTAGAAGTACATGGAAAATCAAGAGTGCAAAAATTTGCAACAATAGGGAAGAGAGTGTGGGTAAGGAGAGAAAATATAAAGTCATGTCAATGTAAAATTAATACAGATATAAAAGATTGGCATTGATTTAAATAATATTACCTAACCAGAATAAAACAAGTCACTAAGCACCCAAAATAATTCAAGAGAAGATGCAACAGTTAAATAAGAAAATCAACACCAAAGGAAAAATTTAGAAAAGAAAAGAAAAATATGCACTAAATTAAAATGCAATGAATGAAATATGCAAATAAATTAAGTAAAATAGAATGAAGGTGAAAAGGAATGAGAAGTGAAAGAAATAAAGTAAGAAAGAAAGAAGAAAAGATAGAAGAAATTAGGATTAGAAAAGAAAAGAGAAGATAATTAGCGCTGATTTGGATGAGTTGTGCGGCGCAGGCGACGCGGACGCGTGAGTGATGCGGTCGCGTGGTGCGCGATAAGGTCAGGTAACGCGGAAGCGTGGGTCACGCGATCGCGTGGCCTGATTTGTGCGATTGGCGCGAGTGCAGCCTCGCGTTCGCGCAACTCTCTGTTCGAAACTCTTTTCGCCAGATTTTTGGGTGACGCGGTCGCGTGGGTGATGCGATCGCGTGAATGACCTTTCTTTTAAAAATTACGCGGACGCATGGGGCACGCGTTCGCGTGGTAGGGCTTGTGCTGCTAGCATGGTTCCAGCCCCACTCCATCATAACTTTCTGCCATACACCTCTTTACGTCGATTTCATAGGGCCACGCGTTCGCATGGGAGGCATTTTTCCCACATGACGCGGACGCGTCAGCGACGCGGTCGCGTGGATCAATTTGTGCCAAAGGCACGCCTCCAGCCACGCTCTTGCGTGACTCTCTGTTCAATTCTCTTTTCTTCAAAATGCACTGGTGACGCGGACGCGTCAGCGACGCTGCCGCATCCGTGTTTTTTTTTTAATGCAAAATGCAGAATGCAGTATGCAGATGCTGATGCGGATGTTATGAATAATTCCAGGTTCAATAAAATAAAATAAAACTCAAAAACAAACAAAACTAAATAAGATTGAAAATGGAACGATCATACCACGGTGGGTTGTCTCCCACCTAGCACTTTTAGTTAAAGTCCTTAAGTTGGACATTTGGTGAGCTCCTTGTTATGGTGGCTTGTGCTTGAACTCGTCTTGAAACTTCCACCAATTCTTGGACTTCCAATAAGCTCTATCAATACCAAGTAAATTCCTCAAGTTTTGATAGAGTTCTTCACAAGCTTTGAGCTCCCAAAGTTGATCCTCATATATTCCTGGATCCCAAATCTTGTTTCTACACCCGTCTTCAAGTTGATTATCATGATTCCATCCGGGTGGTTCAGCTTTAGAATTCTCACTGAAGCGTCCAAACAACTTCCTAGACCCATTCAATTGAGCTCTACACCAACCTTTGCGTTTAAACTTAAAGCTTCCAACCATAATGAACCTTGCAGGACAATTCTTACCACTGACCATCTTCCTCTTACTCTTAATGCCACAAAGAGCTCTAAGTTGACCATCCGTCTCCAGTAGCCCATATTCAAGTGGAATTAGAAAGCTAAGGGATATGAATTTTACCCACTTGAATGTTGTGAAGGATGATGGCAACTTAGGGGGAGGTATTTCTAACGAATTTGCAAGCTCCACTCCCTTGTGCTCTTCTCTAACAACTTCAACCTCTTTGCAAGTTTCTTCAATATCAACCTCTTTCTCTTAGTAGCTTTCTTCCAATTCAATCTCCTCTTCACTGCTTTCCAAGGGCATGAGAGGTTGTGCTTCTTCTTCTTGAATCTCCATCTCTTGATCGACCTCTTCCAATTCCTTAACCATGACACGCCTTGGAGGTTGTACACCCTCCTCAACATCAAATGCAACTGTCTTGGAAGGAGGCTCTATGTCTTGACTTTTCCATGGAGGTTCAGCATCTCCCAGATCTTCAACCACTTCTTCCTCTTCAATAATTATTGCTTTGTCTAGTAGTTTTAATATAAAATTGTACTCATCCTTGATGATTTTCTTTCCATGACAACTCCTTTCAACTATTCTTTCATCTTCAAGGGTCTCTCCTATCTCCACATTTTGGGCCTCCTCTTGCTCTAAGACAAAATTAGACTCCTCCTTGGTGTCTTCCTTCACTCATTCTTCAACCACTCCTTCAACTTCAAGGGTCTTTACTACCTTTACCTTTAGGGCCTCCTCTAGCTCCTTATGAAGTATGGATTCGCGAAGATGATCCATTCTCTCTTGTTCCATGTTAATAGCATCATTGGGATCATGTTGCTCTTGGATTGATGGATGTGGGTACTCTTCCATGGATGGTGGTGATGGGATGGAGAGATCATTCTGTGGTTGAAAAGGAAGTGCACTAGAACTTGAGGGTTGATTGTTGAAGGTATTTGGTAGTCCGATTTGGGCGACAAGAGCTTGTATAGTAGAGTTTAGATCGGCAAGTGCTTTCTCCATGGAGGTTTGGGGTGGATAGGAGGGTTCATTTGTTGGGAGAAAGGGTTCATGGTGGGAAGGTGGTTCATCTTGATAATGATAAGGAGATGTTGTATATTGAGGTGGTGGTTTATGAGAGTAATTGTGTTGGAATGGGAGTGGTTCTATGTACGGTTCATTTGGCTCATAAGGTGGTTGGTATGGTAGTTGAGGGTTAGGGTCATATAGAGGTGAATGGCGGAAAGGGACTTGTGAGTATGGTGGTCCAAAGCTATTTTAAGGATGTGGTTCATTGGCATATGATGGAGCTTGCTGGTAATTACAAGGGGGTCCACCATATCTATTGTCTTGGCATGCATTGTAGGATGGTCGTTGTCCATGGTATCTTGGAAGGTGATGTTGCCGAAAGGGTTGATCAGATCCTCGTGGCTCCTTCCATCTCTGATTGTTTTGACCTTGATGCATGTTCCTGTTATAATTTTTATTCCTTGCAATAGCATTAGGACCAAACTCAAAGCAATGGGGGTGAGAACTCATAATAACAAATAAAAATAAAAAAAATAAATTTAAATTAAAAGGTTATTGAAATTTAAATTTTGAATTTGAAAAATAAATTTTGAAAATTGAATTTTAAATTTGGAAATTTAAATTTTGAAATTTGAAATTTGAAAATTGAAATTTGAAGTTTGAAATTTAAATATTGAATTTTGAAATTTGATTTTTGAAATAAGATAAGATAAGATTCTGAAAAAGATATGATTTTTGAAAAAGATTTGAATTTTGAAATTTAAAACTAAGATAAGATAAGATAAAAATTTTAAAAAAGAAATCTGAATTTTTTTTTTTTGCAAATTTCGAAAATTCAATTAAAATAAAGAGAAAAGATATTTTTGAATTAAATGAGGAAAGAGAAAAACAATAAAATGACACCAAACTTAAAATTTTTAGATCAAAACGAAGAGAACAACTAAGAACAACTTGAAGGTCAAGATGGACACGAAGAACAAATTTTTGAAAAATTTTTAATAACTAAATAAAAACCAATAATCTCTTAATTTATGAAAAAGCAAAAATAAAAACAAAAATAAAAACAAATAAACAAACAAAAAGCAAATATTTACAATAACCAATAATAAGGCACATGTTTGCAATTCCCTGGCAACGGCGCCATTTTGAAGAATGGAAGATTGACGGTTTAGAATTCAGAATAAATTTCCGTTGCAAGTATAGTTTCTAAACCAAGCAATCATCCTTTCTTACAAACGTTTTGGTTGTCACAAGCAACAAACCCCTTTAAAATTGATAACCGAAGTATTTAAACCTCGGGTCGTCTTCTCAAGGAATTGCAGGAAAGTGTGATTTATTATTGGTTATAGAAAAGTGTGTTTTGGGGTTTCGGATTAAGATAAAAAGCAAGAATAGCAATGGTAGAGGAAATAAAATAATAACAATAAAAAGCCTTGATTAGGAGAGATCAATCGGAAGTTCTATCCTTGTTGGATTTTTCTCAAGATCAATTGATAATTGAAGGTTGCTTCTACTTAGTTATCCTTTACCAAGTAAAGTAAAAGAAATTCAAGTAAGTTGGAAGTCTACTTCTATTCACAAGTTTTAATCCTCTCCTTTGGGAAGGATTAGCGTTAGTGACTAGAGAGCCAGCCAACAATAAACCCAATTACAATTCAACTCAAGGGTCTCCAAATATTAATCAACTCCAAAATCAAGTTCGGATCTAACTTAGAACATCAATTAATAACAAACAATAGAAGAAGTGATAAATCTAAAATACCTCAAATTGCATTAAATAAAGAGAATCAAGTCTGACATTGGAAAGTTCATAAGCCAAATTGGAAAAGAAGAGAATCAATAAGAAAAATAAATAAACCAATGTACTAGGATAAATAAAAGTAGAAGATAAACTAAATTAAACGAACATTGAACCTGTGATGAAGAAGAAATAATCCTAAATCCTAAAACTAAATCCTAAGAGAGAGGAGAGAACCTCTCTCTCTAAAAACTATATCTAAAATTATGAAAAGTGAATGATGGAAGACATCTTCATGAATGGATGCATTCCCCCACTTTATAGCCTATAATCTGTGTTTTTTGGGCCGAAAACTGGGTCAAAAACAGCCCAAAAATCGCCCCCAGCGTATTCTGGTACGTACAGGTCGCGGGAAAGTGACGCGAAAGCGTCATCCACGCGGTTGCGTGGATTGTGTTTCTGCCAGGTCACGCGTCCGCGTGATCCATGCGTTCGCGTCGCCTGGCTTCGGAGCAGCTATGACAAATTATATATCGTTGCGAAGCCCCGGATGTTAGCTTTCCAACGCAAATGGAACCGCGTCATTTGGATCTCTGTACCTCAAGTTATGGTCGATTTAGTACCAATAGGTCAGGCTGGTTCCTTCAGTTTCTTGTATTCCTTCTACTTTTGCATGCTTCCTTTCCATTCTCTAAGCCATTCCTGCCCTATAAACTCTGAAATCACTTAACACACATATCAAGGCATATAATGGTAATAAGAGAGGATTAATATTAGCAATTTAAAGGCCCAGGAAACATGTTTTCAATCGTAGCATAAAATTAGGAAGGAAAACGTAAAACCATGCAAATAGTATGAATAAGTGGGTAAATAGTTGATAAAAATCACTCAATTGAGCACAAGATAAACCATAAAATAGTGGTTTATCACCTGTGCAAGTATTTGGTGGGCTGATACAGTTTCAAATAATGTCCATCACTGACGATGCAAGCATGCAGCAGATGTTCTATATTTATCGACAAACTCGATTTCACGTGCCGGTGATAGAGCTGTACGTTGAGTTTGAACAACAGTCGGGGATGGGTACGGTCGGCGACGAGGTCAATGTTGATGAGCTCGGGGATATAGATTGGGAAGAAGATAATAATGACAGCGAAGAGAAATTCGAAGCTAACTATGAAGTCGATGACGAAAACGATGATGGAGACTTGGCAGGCAATCCGGTGGTGCAGAATGAGGCGTATGCCATTGTAAGCCAACACCCGTTTGGTGTTCCGTCTTTTATGCAGACTCTAGATCTCGAAGTCATGCATGCCCCAGAATTTCCTGAGTATGCGAATACGGGTATGTTATGATTATTAACTCAAGTTTTCTATAGTGCTTAATTTATTTGCCTTGTCTGACTGATGGTGGTGCGCATGTCGTAGGTGAAGGCAACGTTGCGGCAGAAGATGGCAAGTTTAGTGTCGGAATAGAATTTGGTTCGAGAGAGTCGGTGATATCTGCAATCAAAAGCTACACCATCTCTAGAGGAGTTGATTACACTGTGTATGAGTCTGAGCCGCAGACATTCTATGCGAAATGCAAGGGGGTATGGTGTAGGGTGCGACTGGCTTATCCGAGCTAGCTTGATTCGAAAAAAAGCTTGTTGGGAGAGCAGGAGATACAATGGCAAGTACACGTGTACCATGGGCACGATTTCACAAGATCATCCCAAGTTGGACTCAGACACAATTGCTGATGCCATTAGGCCGTTGGTCGAAGCAGACCCCTCGATAAAGGTGAAGTCTGTTATTGCAGAAATTCAAGGTAGGTTCAACTACACTGTGAGTTACCGCAAGGCTTGGTTGGCAAAGCAGAAAGCTGTCGCAAAAGTTTTCGGTGATTGGGAAGTTTCTTACCAGATTCTTCCAGTATGGTTGAAAGCAATGACAGTGAAGATGCCAAGGTCTCGTGTTCAAATTAAAACGCTCCCTGTTTACCGTGAGAGTGAGGAGGTTCAAGGTGTAAGAGTTCTGCACCACATTTTTGGAGCTTCTATCCGTGTATTGTAGCATTCAGACACTGCAAGCCACTGGTGCAGGTTGATGGCACGCACCTATACGGAAAATATAAAGGTGCACTTCTGGTAGCGGTTGCACAAGATGGGAATCAAAACATTGTGCCTATTGCATTTGCGATTGTCGAGGGCGAGAAAGCAGACGCGTGGGAGTTTTTCCTAACCAATTTGCGGAGATATGTTGTTACCATTGATGGTGTGGGTATTATTTCTGACCGCCATACCTCCATCGACGCTGCAATAGCTCGCAGTAACGGTGCATGGTTACCACCAAGGGCGTAGCACATGTACTGCATCAGGCACATCGGGTCCAACTTCTTAAGGAGGTTCAAGGCTCCATATTTGCATAAACTCATGGTGAACACAGGTATTTCAACTCAATGTTATGGTTCAATTCATAGTAAATTTCAAATTTGTGGCATCTGCTTATGATTAAATGGTTTGTTCAACAGGCTATTCTAGGACGGAGCAGGAGTACAACAAAAACTACCAAAGGCTCAAAGAGCGGGGTGAGGCATATACTTAATGGTGTGATGAGATCGGTGTTGGCATTCGATGGTGGTTATCGTTGGGGACATATGACGACAAACTTGGTAGAGTGCATAAATTCTGTCCTGAAGGGTGCACGTAACCTTCCTGTGACTGCCCTTGTCCGGTCAACTTTCTATTGGCTGAATGAGTTGTTCACTCGGAAGAGTACCGAGGCCCATGAGCGTCTCCGCAACGGATTCACGTATTCAGAATTTGCAACGAAGAGAGTTGAAGAAAGCTTCCGACGTGCAGAAAACATTGTGGTCAACCGGTTCGACAGGCGCAACGAGATGTTTGAGGTTCGCGAAATGCAAGATGGTACCATTTACACTGTTAACCTTGCACAACGACACTGCGACTGTGGCCATTTCCAGGTCGAGCGACTTCCATGTTGCCACGTGCTTGCATGTTGCGCCAACCAGCGTCTTGATTGGCAAGTGTATGTGCACGATGTGTACAAGATGTCTGAAATTTGCAAGGTGTACAGAGGCGAGTTTGTTCCGATGGGTGACCTATCTACGTGGGATAGATACGAAGGAGCGAAGGTGATCGCCAACTGGACATTGAGGCGTGCGACGAAAGGAAGGCCGAAGTCAACCCGATACTTGAATGAGATGGATTCGCGGGATATGTGTGGTCCTCGCCGGTGCACTATATGTGGACACGAGGGACATAGCCGCAGCCGATGTCCGCAGCGCGCAGGTCCAAGTTCCGCTGGAGGTCATTAGTGGTTAGGCTTTTCAATGTAACTTTCTTATGACATACTTCACAATTATATGTTATTTTTTTGTAACCTCGTCATTTACTTTAACGTAGTTAACAATTTATAATAAGTAAAGTTTTTAAGTTTGTTATTTATTTTTTTGGAGAACAAACATCTCGATCCAAACAGAGTTATACAGGAGCAAAGCTAAATATGTCATAATAATAATACTGAATAGAATCATCTAAATATAACATACGACACTGAATACAAATCTGAATACAATGCTGAATACAAGATCAACTGCAACTAACTACTTCCTCGGCACCTTCTTCGAATACAAGGATGGGGTGTATTTGTTCGAAGGTGCAGTCTGTGTCCGTAAGTTATACGGATGACCCTGAGACACACCGGCGTCTAGCCCACTGTCGACGTCAGGACCACTGTCGAAATCTGTCATGCTCGCACAACCAGTGTCATACAAACCAATGCCACTCATCCCCGGAGCACTCGATCCACCAAGATCATACCAGTGCTGCAAGTCGTATCCCAAGTCTCCCTCTTCCTGCTGCAGGTACTCATTCAAATCAAATAATTGGCCGCGTGGTGGTGCGGACGGACCAGGCAGATCTACATGACCCGTCGAGTGATCAAAGTCGAAGTCACTAGTATGACCTGAAGTGGCGCGACGACCACTAGAATGATGAGATATAGCAGGCCCTTCCTGCGGTTGCATCGGGCCGAGAAAATATGTATCTCTCAGGACCTCAGAGAAGCTGATGGTGTCTGTTCCGAGGGTTACCTGAAACTGGAGGTTGATCTTGGTTGAGATCCTCTGTACGGATCGGTACCGACGTGTCCGACTGGTGGGAGACGGCCGGAGCTGTCGTGTCCGACTTGTTGATCTGGCTACACTACTGATCCTTCGTCACCAGAGGGTGGAGGGTACCTGCAAGAGACTCCGATACTTAAGTTAGCATGGGTATTAAACAGGTTTTTAGTAGAATCAGAGTATGAGTTATACCTGGGTGCTCCAGTGTATTTATAGTAGTTGTAGAGTGACCTTTCTAGATAAGATAAGTTAGTTATCTTATCTTATCTTTATCTTTGAGTTGAGGTCAGCTTATTTTCAAGGGAACCGCCCTTATCTCTATAGGCTTGGACGGCCTTTGGATTTGGGTCGTGTTCCTCTACTTGGGCCCTTTATGGGATTTCCTGTCGATTTGGCCGAGTTCTTTAAGAAGAAGTCGGTCCGCTTGACCTGAAGAGGTCGGTCGCTTTGTCGTCGATCATCCCATGTCGGATAGCTCGACCCAGGGTATGAACAGTGTCCAATCCACCCAACGGGCTAAAGTGACCCTCGGCTGGAATTACCAGATGTGGTATGTAGGGCTCAAGTGCCTGAAGCGGCTGTGGTTCCGGTATATATGCTGCCTGCTACTGATATGTTGGCCACTGCTGGGCATATGCTGGATCCTGAAACTGCTGGACATATGCCGGGTCCTGAAACTGCTGGGCATATGCCGGGTCCTGAAACTGGTGCTCATACTCCGGGACCTGATAGTGGTGCTCATATGCCGGCACCTAATTAACAATTAAATACAATTAATAGTAATTACTGATAACTATTTATAAACCTAATAATCATAATACTAGGAATTAAAAACAATACATGTTCCTGTTGCTCATGAGGCGGGACTTCCTGGTGAGAGTCAGCTGGTTCTTCCTGTTGCTGCTGTGGTTCATCAGCGCCAACCTCTTCGCCTAGAACTCTATCTGACAGTCGCAAGTGAATCTCATACTGCTGCGTGTACCAGTCGTAGTACACTGGGAGAGGATGGAAGTCAATAATCTCTTCGCCTAGCTGCAATGTGTTATAGCGGTCAGATGTCCATCTGTTAACCCATTGACTGTAAATCTGTCCCCATTCATGGTTCTGTGCTCCTGTCAACCGCTTGCAGTGATCACAACCAAGGTCGAACGCGGGGCCTGGTAGTAGCTGCTGCATCCCGAACTGTCGTCTGACCCGGTCTGTCGCGTGCCACTCTATGCACTCGAATGACATTAGAGGCGATTGGGTGGAGCACATAACCATATGGGGAGCGAGGCCATCCGGAATCCCCACTCCCATATATGGCCGCCATATAAATTGCACAATAGTTACCAAGAGGCCGATTAGAAAAACTATTCTTCTGAATAAAAACATTGGACATTAATGGTACAACTTACGTCGTCAACTCCCATGTCGTCGAGTCCTCGCCTAAAATGCGCAGTAGGCCGCCGTATATATCTCGTATGTCGGCGCCAATGACTCCACCTAACGAAAACAGAATAACAATATTAATAAGAAGAACATAATAATAATAATAATAATAATAATAATAATAATAATAATAATAATAATAACAACAATATGAATAAGCTTGATAATAATAATAAGAATAACAATAACGATAAAAGCCAATACCGTCGCGCTAGTGGAATACCAATATTGCCGAGTTGATCACGGGGTATAGGTGCCAGGAACGGCATACGCTCCCACGCCCAAACAAAAAGTAGTATCAGTGGGCCATCCATTTTCTTGCAGTTGTATTGTGAGGCACGACACAACGATCTGTATAGGTGTGCCAGACTGGCTGCTCCCCAACTATACCCTGAAATCCGGGGAAAATCCCGAAGTAGCGGTAGAAACTTCGAGTTCAATGAAACGGTCGACTTATCCGGAAACACAATTGTATCGAGCACGCAGAAAATGTGCGCTCTGACGTACCGCTCGAGAGACTCCTGAGTATCACACGGCTCGGTGTCTCTGCACTGCCGAACCCAAGCAATATTAACCTTTCCCAACACGTGATCGTTCAGACCAGGCTCCCGACCAAAACACGCAATGCAGTTCTCCACCAAAAACTGGTGGTATCTGATCTTCCCGTAACAGCCTCCCCATTAATCGGGAGACTAAGAATATAACTCACATCGTCCAACGTCACCGTCACTTCACCGACCGGAAGATGAAACGTGTGAGTCTCCGGCCTCCAGCGTTCCACCAAAGCACTCGGTAGTGCAGAATGACCTCTCATTTCGCCTGCTCGCGAAACGTGTTGAAACCCAGTCAATGCTAATGTCGATGCAGCTACCTCGTTAAAGGTATCTGGCGGATCCAATTTTCTGGGCAACAAATTTATGATAGCCTGCAAAAAAATAATGATAATTATTAAATTCTAAATAATATCGATTATAACATAATATAATAATAATAATAATAATAATAATAATAATAATAATAATAATAATAATAATAATAACAACGTCACTAACAATACAGAGATTAATTTGCCTATTAATAACAATAATAATATAATAACAATATTAAAAAATTAAACCGTAATGAGAAATTAATAACAACATAATATTAGTTATAATAATATTAATAACCTCAATACTATTAATTACAACACAAATAAATAAAATTCGAATAAATCTTTATATTTATTGTTACATATTAAAAAAAATTTACTTACAAATTGAGGATGATCCAAATACTCAATAATATGATCTTCTGGTTTGGTATAGTCACGCACCATTTTTTTTCTATACTGTGTACTTGTTCTTCTTCAACAAACTCTTTCACAGCTTCCTCACTCTCCCTCAACTATTTCTTCAGTAACTAGTTTTGCTTTAGTAACTTTGCTTTCCTCTCAATCTGCGTTTCTCACTTATAAGGACCCAGCTGAATCCCCTCCGAGAACACGTGGCACGCATGCAGCTAGGGAGCATGCAAAACGCAACCTGCGTTTGGCTCTGGTTTACTAACAAACGCATCCTGCGTTTTGCGCAGTCCGAAGTTGGTCAAGCACTGCTCCTGTCGGCATGCAGGGCACGTTTCGTTTGCTGGTTTCCTTCCCTCACCAATCGCAGCCTGTGTTTTGCAGGGCCTGCATTTTTTTATTCCAACGCCTGCAAAACGTTACCTGCGTTTTGCATGTCTCTGATCTTCACAGGTCCACATTTGTGGACATCACACCATGTATCCATTTATCTGCACTTCACCATTGTGTTATCCATTTAGAAATTAATTTCTGATAGTAATGATCAACATTAATTACAAATTTGAAAAATAAAAATAACCTAAAATAGCAACTCCATACTCACATAACATGAATTTGGAGAAACCAACCCACACCCCCACCTCGAACCGAACCCCCCCTCAAAACCTCAGTCAGCCTGGATCATTGCACAGAACACCAACATCCACTCCACCTGAATTCTTGACCATTTTACCGACGGGAAGCCGCGCCTAATGCCCACCATAATGCATTCGGAAGAAACACTCGACGCTCTCCATAACGCCATCGATGCCGTCATCAGCCAGCAACGGTAGTTTGCACGCAACGGAATTGTCATCGAGATCGCACGCACCTTCACCCCGCAAGTTCGGCCACATCCCAAAGCCGCGAACCAAAATTCCGTATTTCCAAAGACACCTCCATTAGAAGACACATGTATAAAAGACACTTCTATTAAAAGATACACGCATAGGAAGACATACCCAAAGGACACATCCGACGTATTAGGAAGACACACCAGATATGAATTAGGTGGCAGTAGAGCAGCAGCATGCGACGGAAATGGAGGACACGAGTTTGCGTCCTGGCGACAGCAATGGCTTTCACGCCCATGAGATGAATGCTGAAGGAGGTGGAGCATCGACCCACCCACCGGAGAAGACAAATCCGTGGCGGCATCTTTGATAAGGATTCGAAGCAGAGGCAGCAGCAAGTGCCGTCACGGTCGACGTGGATGGCTTCCTCGCACGCGACGGCAGCATCTTCTTCGCCGGAGCACTGGACGGCGCTGATTGATGTTAGTTGTGGGAGAGAAGATGACTAGGGGGAGAGATGAGGAAATCGTCGCCATGTAGAGGAAGCTCGCCAATGGTATGGAACTAGAGAAGTGAAACATAATGGTGAAAAACTGGGCATTAGGTGAAACAGTGATTTTTTTAATCGATCAGGGTAATTAGAGTAAAAGCTAGATAATTGGGTAGATAATTTTTTGGTAATTTGAGTTTTTGGATCTAGCCAATTAAGAGTTGGCAGAAATTAGTTGGACTCCTAGTTAGTTACTTAGCAAAATTCTTAATACATATGTTTGACTCCTTGGTCCATTTATAGCTCGGTCGTATTCGATATTTGCTTACCGTTTACCCGAATCTTAACCTGTTTTGTTTTCCATCCAAAAAATCGTAAGTTCCAAAAAAAAAAAGAAAGTGGTGTGACATATGATATTAGACATCTCTTTGATATTATAACCTAATTTGTGAACCTTAATCAATTGAAATCTATATTGACATCCAAATTCGTAAAACCTTAATCTCCAATACACAAAATATAGGTTAGGATATTATAAATTTTTGGGGCTCAATATAAATTTAAGAAGGCTAAAGTAAACAAAAATAATGTTATAGTGTCAACTGGAAAAGCAATGATAATTAAATGGGAGATTCTACTATGCTGAACCCATTTCCTTTCTTTACATGCTGATGACAAATGGAGAGGCTGCCGCAATGACACGCGTTGAGAGAGACTGCCCAGGAAAGCTAGCTTTCTGCTTTGCAACAGAATATGGGTCCCACACGCTTTTATTTGTCGGTTACTTTTCAGGTGTTTATGTTTCTAACGTTGGATTAACTAAGGTGTTAATTTTTTTGTAATTAAGGTTGGTAGTTGCAAAAACTGTAATGGGTTATTTTACAAAAAAATGGTTTGGGTTTAACCAAAAAAGACCTTTGTCTTATTACTAAGAGTGGATTGTAAGACCACCAAAAAAAGGATTGGATTAGATTGACCCAAAAAAAAAAAAAGAGGTATGTTTATCATGTTACAAAATTTTTTGTTTTGCTGAAAAGTCTTAAATAAAAATATCATAAATAAAAAGCCTATAATAATGTATAATTTAATAATTAAAGTTGTGACCATATTTGTTGGCAAGATAAAAGATAGTGATAATATAATTTTTGAATTGAAAATGAAGTGTTAATTTTTTTTTATGAAATTAAAGAGCATTTTTTTAAAATGAATTGTCAATAACAATCACCTTTATTTACTTGTAACGTAGAGAGTACGGTACTCCCAGTTATTTTATTACTCGGTTTTCTTATCGCTACATTTATAATTTTTATTTTTTTTAAATTGTTAATAATTTCAATTAACATAAATAAGTGAATGAAAATACAAATAAAAATAAGAAACATAAATATGAGGGGAAAAAAGTAAAAAAAAAATATTATAAAAATAAATTAAAATAAAAATATGAAGGCTATGAAAATAAATAATCATAAAATTAAATAATCAGTAAAAATTATTGATATACATAGTATGACCTATAACAGAAACAATAATTATGGTATTAAATGTTATTGTTCAATAATTTAATTTTGCAAACAGTCTATTAGAGACTTAGAGTAATGTGTCATAGGAGAGAGTCTCATGTCATCGTTACAGATGTGAGATGAATAGTGTGAAGCAAATATTTTAGAATATAATTTTTTATTGTATTTATGAAAGACCAACAGAAATAATGAATAATGATATTCCTAGTTATGTTGTTCCTGAGACCTGTTTTTTCTTTTTTCCATTAAGACATTAAAAACCGAATTTTTTTCCCAAGTTTTAGGTGGTCATTTTTTTTCTCTTTTTATCTCCTTCTATTTTTTCATCTTTTATGTAAACAAAGTTTTAAATCAACCTGCCAACATTTGTCTTAGTGATAGAATATGTTGGTGTGATGTAAATATTGTAATCGTTAGAGAAAAAATGTTTAAATTTTTTATTTTTATTTATGATGGTTATTAGTAAGACAATTATTTACTAATAATGTTGTTATAGTTATTATTTATGTTAGTTGTTATTATTATTAGTATTATTGTTATTATTATTATTATTTTGTTTGGAATGAACTTTTAGGTGGCTTATAAAATGCTCTCCTTATGTATTCTACGAATTAGTGTTAGCTGAGAAAGAAGATATTAGTGGTGTCAGGGGTGCTTTCTGTCTCCTTGCTCTATGAAACACATTTTCTTTTGTATACTTAAGTGATAATGAGCACCGACGGTGGTCGTTTTCCATTCTACGCGGTGCGAAGGGGTCGGGTTCCCGGCGTTTATCGCTCATGGCAAGAGTGTGAGCAACAAGTCAATGGCTATCGAAACAGCGAACATCGTGGGTTCCGTAATTTGGCTGAGGCCGTGGCTTGGCTGCGCAGCGCCGCAGCATCTCCCGCCCGACAGCCAACACCGCCTGTTCAAACAGTGAGAAGAAAACCTTCCAAGTTGTTAGAGGTGGCCTTCTGTTCAATGTCTTCATCGCAGCTAGTATCTTCCGGAATAGTTCCATCCAACTGCCAGGAATGTGATGGTGGCAGCAACCCTGTTGAACAGGGAGGTGAGATGCAAAAACTTTACTTCTAATACTTTTATCTAAGTTTTTCATTTAGCAAGCTTTTAATGCCAGAGTGAGTGTGATGTTAATGTGCAGTGGTAGAGCCAGCAAGTGAGAGGGCGTTCATGCATGTAGAAGACATGGAACTAATGTTGTTGAGAGCGTGTTCGTTCTTTCAAATTGGTCTCCCAATTTTTGTCCCCCACGAGATCAACCCGAAGGATGATAATGTGCTTTTTGGTTTCACGGTGGTGCTCCCCCACAATGGAAGAGGACTCGATCTTGTGGCTCACGGTCCGTTGTGCTACAGCGAACACTTTGCTCGTCAAGAAGTTTCGTTCACAATGTTGGATAAGATTCTTTCTACTATGGGTTATACTATTCGTGATTACAATCATCACATTGTTGTACGTGTCACGGCCCAGTTGAATCAGGAGAAGAAGGAAGAAGTTGACCGATTGAACAACCGAATTCGTAAACTTGAGCTTGAGAACGAGGAGCTTAGGGGACAAGTTGAAATGTTTGGGGAAATGTTAGAGGAATAGATTACGCCTAATAGTCTTTCTGTATGTGGTTCTTTTTTAAAGGTTCTTTTTTATTTGATAAGATGAGAGACCTGCCTTTATGGGGTTGTAAGGGACAATGAAGATGGTGCTTTGGTTGGGCTTTTGACCACAAAGACACTTAATTTGGGTCCTAATGGAATAGGGTTTTCCGTTGGGTTCCCTCTAGGTTTAATGAAGTAATTGTTAAGTTTTATTTATCAACTGGCTGTATGAAATATGTAAGTTTGTTAAGCTTAATTAGATGGATGTTGATCAGTGTATTGAAAACGATTCTCGAGTCCAAAGAGCTTTTAAAATTTATTTTTTCGAAAATTTGTTTTCCCAAAAAAAAAAAAGAGATGCAACAAACTAAATTAAGAAGCTAATATTGTCCAACTAAACTAATAGAATAATAAGCTAAGACAATTAACCGCTTAAGTTTGTAATCAAGGTGATGACCGGTCTTTCTTTCAAATTTGTACTTGCACCAAATTGGAATAAATTTCTAATTCGATGATTAATAACTAAAATTAAGAATCCGTTGTTGCATCAAAAAATCAATACTAGCAATCTTTCTAACCATCAGTGAAAGAAATAATTGTTATAATAATTTTTTATTTGACAGTCACTTATAAAGTTTTTGATAATGAAATTTAAAAAATCAACAAACCTAAATACACTAATGAGTGACCAGTCCGTATTTTTTGGTGGAATTGTTTTGCATGGAGTAATAAAAGTTTGTCTAACTTTTAAAAAGATTAATTTTGTAAAAGAATGTTGTATTTAAAATTTTTATACATGAATAGTAACGGTTAAATTTAATGTTTGTATTTTTAAGATTTGAGTACATGAATAATATAATTTTTTTGAAATTTTTAAACTATTAATGTTGTAGATGATTGTTGTATTTGACATGCCAGTTAATGTATTTTTGAATAAATTTTGTCAATTAATTTATTTAAGATATATCAAAAAAATTAAACAGGCAACACTGAAAACTAAAAAACAATATTCATCTACAATTATAATTGGAATTTATTTAAACATATTTATTATTCTTAAGAGAAAAAGTGATAGGATTTATTAGTTATTAAATCATACAGTCATTACGAAAGAAAGATTTTGAAAATTATCTTCTGGTGAGAGTGGCGTGTACTTAAACAAATGTCAGTAGTCATGTCAACGGTCATGTTGCCGTTACCCTAAGGCCTATGACTGCATACATGGGGAAAATGCATAGCAGGTTGTGATTGAAAGAGTCATTCCAGTCTGATTGCTTCTTCTATAAGCCTCTTTGGTAAATAAAAAAATATATTTCTTTTGGGAATAATATATATTTAGAAATGTAGGAGTAACTTTTTTTTAAAGGAATAATGATGGAGTTGTGTCTGTTCAGTTGGGCTAGGTCACTAATGGGCCATGATATGATATGAGCCCATTTCATGGTTTCATATAACACATGTGGAACTATTCATAACCATAGTCCATGCAAGTTTCGGCAATGGAGACATGTGCTACTGTGGAAGAGATACTTGGAAAAATGAACGAACAAGTTGATGCACTGAAGGAGAAAAATGACAATGTCTCTCTCGCAAGGTGAGTAATGCAATCCTAGTAATAAACCTTTGTGATTCTTGTTATGTGGTGTGTGTTATTTTTCCTCTGACAAGTTAACACATGGTTGTGTTTCGAGCAGTGAGGTCGCTAAAGGGACGGACGGTGGTGACGGGACAATCGACGACGATCATAACATCAGGTTTATCCGCATGTTCCAGGAGGTTGGTTTTCTGCACAACATGTTGTGGCCATAGGTTTGAATTAGGTGTATAGTTGTTAGTAAGTCTAGCTTACGTATGTAGCTGTATGGATATTGCAGATAATAAACCAGAATAAAATGACCAGGGAGGTGATGAAGACCCTAAATGAAGACATTAGGACTATCTCTGGGATCCTAGTGGAACATGGGAAGATTCTCTAATCTCTAATTGTTGCGGTTGGTTCTCTGGCCGACCTGAAGAAAGAAGGCGTGCAAGGCAACGCACGGATGGTCGCGTGTAAGAAGACGCGGGCAAAGGCGGCAGATGAACCAGAGGCGACTTTGGTTAGCAAGAAATCTGTGGGAGTTAAACGTGGTGCCGTAAAGATCTCACCGCCACTGAAGCCCACAACTAGAGGGGACACGGCCCGCCAGAGGCAGACACAAAAGAACCGAAACGGTGGCCCCACTAAATCCGCTAAGCTAAAAGTAAGTGAAGTTTTTTTTGTTTTGGCAATTTACGTCCAAAAGTATCAAGTTATTTGCTTCATCATTTACTGTTGGTGCAGCGCAAGTTAACATTTGAAAACCAGGATTCTGCGTCAACTGAAGGTAGTGACGTCTGCCAAACTGAGCATGGGTCGTTGTTCACATATCACACACACCTCGCCTTCCATGTTGCATCTGATATGCCGCAAGTAATGAATTTAATGTTTGGGTATTTAGTAATATTTCTCTCCTATGTGAATTTTCCTGGTCTTAGTCCTACTAGAATTTACTTACACGGATTTTGTGTTGCTTTGCTTGGGTAGTGTCTCGAGTTGGCATTTCGGCCACCAGACGGAATGCATTTTCAGGGGTCGGAGTTTGTCATGGCCGCTTACATTTTCTCGAAGAATATGGATGAACGGTACGTATGTATGTGACATGGCTTGGTGAATGTGAGTTGTCGTAATGTTACACTTGAGATGTATTCATGTATCGGAGCGTGACCATGCTTGTTTAATGTTTCTTGTGGTAGGGAGATTCTAGTTGCGGATGAGCACGCACAGGGTGATCGGCGTACATTATGGAGCCTAAGACCGGGGCAGCAAGTTGTTGACGACGTAAGTAGTGGTTCACATACGTTGTTGTTATACGTTGGTGTGTGGGAAGCCTTAGTTGCAGTCTTGGATAACCGTCTTTGTGGCAACAGGTTATCAACATGGTGGCCTCCATGCTCAGCTTCGACAACATGTCTCCTAAGTGGTTTTTGCCAACCACCTTTGCGGTAAAATTATGTCCCCATATCCAGTAAATTGTGCTAACGATTCTTCTTTTCATGAGAAGTTTGAAATGAATTTGTCGTTACAGAAAAGGCTGTGGAAAATGTGTAACTTTATGATTAGAATTATGACAACTTTTCCTTCTCGGGATGAAAGATAGCGATAACATAATTCCGGTTTGATAATTGAAATAATAGTCTGATTACGTATGGAATAAGTAAAAAAAAAAACATTGAACATAGGTTCCGAGAAGCTATGGTACATAGTGATTTTTGATTTCTTATCCATGGTTAATTACATTATGCCTATAAAGTGGTGTTTGGTGTTGTGTAATTTATTTTAAGCAATATTGGAATGTTAAAAATTTGCTAACATTTATAAATTTTGAAATTAAATTTTAATTTTCATTGTTTATTATGAAATTAGACGTTTTCTGAAAATTACTTGTCAACGGCAATCTCTTTTTTCCACTTGTGACATAGAGAGTACGTCACCGTTAGCAAAACCTGAGGCGGTTGACTCGTGTATGTGTCTGACGTAAAATTGTGTTTCAACGTCCAGCAAATTGCGCTAAGTCCTGTGAACCATAGCATTGACACTTTCGAGTTCATCCGGTCTAACTTTATGGGCTATGCGGATAACTTGCATCGGGTAACAACTTATTTCTGCATTTTAATTGACAATATTCCTTTGCCGTTACGTTAGTAACTTATTTACTTCATTTGTGTAGATATATGTTCCAATGTACAGGGAGCAACATTGGTACCTGATGATTGTGGATCTAGTGTTCTGCAGGCTAATTTACCTAGATTCTGCGAAGAATGTGTCGGAATATGAAGCCAGGATTGCTCAAATGAAATATGTGGTGAGTACATAGCACGTGACCCTTATCAACTCCTCATGCATTTCAGGCATTAATAAATGTTTCCACCTTAGTAGCTTTGAGTACAACTAATAAATTGAGACCTTTGCAGGCCTTCTTCATAGAGAATATGTTGCAAGATACGAGGTTCTAGAGCGATAAGGGACATTATAAACCACATCCCTCCACATTCGACCTCGACGAGCCGGAGGTTGGCCACCAAATTGAGGGCTCGTATGTACCATACTAATCCATGTTTTTGTTTGTTGAACCCTAAAATAATAATGTAATAACAACACATGTGACTTTACTTTCCCGTGTAGAAACGACTGTGGAGTGTGGGTTGTTCAGTGGATGATGCAATCTTGGGTGTTTAGAGATTTCATGTTAGAGGTAACAAACACTGCCAAATTGAAATGATGCTTTAATAGACATTGTTAGATGCCATTGTTGTTACGTTGCAAACCTATCTTACCTACATACTAGTTCAATTGATACTGTAGTTGTCATTGCTTGAAATCGTTGTTGCTACTGTCCGGAATTAGCTAAACCAATTAAATGATGGCTATTGTAGGATGTCACCAATCAGACTAGGATGTGGCTTGCTCTTGATTTGGTCATGGGTAGACATAACCCAATTGCTCGCGAGGTAGGTCGCAAGGCCATGGCTGATTGGGACAGAAATATGTCCCGTTCCAAGCGTCGTCACAATGGCAACAATGCACCGGCCGATGCAGGTCCATCCCGTAGTGGCAGCTTGACGTTCTAGGTGGTATCGTAGATATTTTGTTGCGGTGGATATTTTGCTATGATGAATTGTGCACCTAGTTGCATATTTTGCTATGATGCATTGTGCACCAAGTTGCGTGAACCTCACGTGTCTCGTTGGGGATATACTTGGGGCCTCGCTTTTGTCAATATGAGGCCCTGTGCCACCGCAAATGAATCTTTCTTATGCTAATGACTCAACTATTATAATAGGAGTACATGTATTAAACTGACTAGATATTCCCTACATGTGCATGAATATATTGTAAAACTTGCAACTCTTTTGCTATTGTTTCTTAATGCCTAGCTAAAAACATTGAGAAGTGATGAATAAGATCCACATCGTCGCACTCGTTTCAAGCGAATTTTATAAAATAATTGGAAGCCATTCTATGATTAAATTGTAACAAGTTAGGAAGTTATGGAAGACTATGATTACCGTTCTGGGCAAGAATGATAATATGGAACCAAAAGCCCGTAGCATTCGATACACTAGTGGGTTGAACCCAGTTTACTAATTTCCTTTTTGGCAATAATAACTTAAAGCCCAAAAGCTGACTAACCCGGCCCAGGTTTAGTTTTTAATCAAGCCATGTGGTTGCTACCATAAACCCAGCGACTTACTCCTCAGGTTGGGGAATTGTTATTAAGGTGACATGGGCTGCATTATCAAAAGCCCAACAAGTAACCCCTCAAGCCCAAATATCATTATTTACTCTCACGATTGGGTAACCTCCAAGCCCCAAATTCATTCTATAGAGGCGCACATGTTATCATTGCTATTGGGCCTTGCAAAATTTTACAAAAACAAAATCAATTATACTTGAAGGCAGGTTAACAAATATAGCCACCCTCAACTTACGGTGTTGAGATAAGATGCTAGAAAAAAATAACAAACACCAGATCCCTGGAACAATACACCAACAACTAAGCAGACTCAAATAACTCTGCATATAATATGCTTCTCGTTGCCATGCCAGTGACAAGGGAACCATACATTGTTTAGCGGGATAGCATCTGTTAGTGATCGGTATTCCCCCAACCTTTGCGTGATCCTTTCTGTATTCTTCCGAGAAAGACCCTAACCTGCATCATTATGGAAGCAACTGTTCATAACAATTTTTTCGCAGTCAACAGTTATTCGCATACAACATGACCCTAAATACTTGGATCATCGCAAGCTTTTAACGATGATACATATACACATGCAGGCATCCTAACCTCGTTTGCCCAATCGTCATTGAAGGTGCATCCTGCCTTCGCATTGTTTCCTACGTAGTTGCCGGAGGTCGAATCAGCGAACTGTCTCCTTAAGTCATCTAGGTTCCGTGCATAATTTCCAGCATTTCCATGGCCAGGTTCCCTCTGAAAGACGGAAGTTAGTTGAATGACATTGCTAATACGTAAAGAACACATGACAACTACCATGTGAAGTGAATACCTTGAAACTCGCAGGTGTCATCCTAGATGAATCATCTTGGCATTCTGCTCCGGCCACACCGTGCTGGTCCGCATCGTTAGCTGCTGACGACTTCTTCCCCCTATCCTGGGGACATTTTCTTTTCGTATGGCTTACGTGCTTGCAGTTAGCACATCGCCTTCTCTTGCCTAATTGCCTTTGTTTGGCCAGTCGAGGGGCGCCCTTAGGGTTCGCAACCTTGGGATCCCGTACCACCTTCTTCGTCCCCCTTGTGTCCCGTTCATATCCTAACCCCCGACATGCAAATTCCAGAGTATTGCACAAATTAACTATGCCATCGATTGCTTTTCGAAACAAATTTTCATCTTGTGAACCAAGGTAAACAAGCCATTGAGCCTTTGTGTGGAGCGCCCCATGTCTAACCAAAAAACCTCTTTAGGTGGGATCGTCCACCTTCTCACCATATTGATCTATATCTTTGGCATCTTTTCTCCATCGTCGCAGGACCAATCTTTCAGGTATTTCCTGCAGATGCGCTGCTTTCATCATAAAGAACATATGCCTGCATGGGTACCCGTTCTTTTCCCAAAAAAAGCATTGACAGTCGAGTTTTCCAGTACTTCTCCCGAAGGCGGCCATTACCTGAACATCAGGTTTCTCATATTCCTCTAGATAATAAACGGTTGTATTCAAGCACCGTTTTTTCGTAAGTAGATTAACTGCTCCAGCTCCTTCAATCTCTTTCCTAACATATGCGAACAACTCTCGAGTATAAACACTAGCAGCAGCTATCTCTATTGACCTCAAACATGTGGTCATAACCGGATTGGTGTAAATGGAGTTAAATTGTAGCAACATCTCTTTGTTCCGATATTCATGGACGACTAGCTCTAGATTTTGCACTAACTCGAGGATAGTATGGCTTGACTTCGAAAACTTGTTAACCACAGCATTTATTCCCTCACATCGCGACGTAGTCTGGAATCTGGCGCAAAACTTGTCACGTAAATACGCCTTTACCCATAGCTTTCGCTTCTCATGCATGTGCCTTGCCCAACTACTGTCATGCAGCCCAAACTCCTCAATTGCTGCAGCCCAATCCTCTTTGAATTCATTAACCTCCATGTCCATGTACAACCAACGCTTGAACAAACTGCGGAGGCGTTCGTCTTTTACATTTGATGTCACATTTTTTTCCACATGCCACGCACACAAATGATGGGTTGCCTCAGGTAAAACCGACTTCACAGCTTTTATCATTGCTTTGTCCCCGTCAGTAACAACTACACAAGGTTTCTTTTGGCACATAACCTCTAGCAAATTCTGTAACATCCACGTATACGACGATACAGTTTCATCAATCAACAACCCAAAACCAAAAATAGTAGTTTGCTTATGGTTGTTTGAGCCTGAAAAAATCACTACTGGACGTTTGTATCTATTTTTCCTATAAGTGGAGTCAAACGCTAAGACATCTCCAAAACACTGAAAATCAGACCGGCTATTCCCATCAGCCCAAACCATGTTACCAAGCCTTTCATCTTTTGTGAGGTTGTAGCGTGCAACATACATAGGGTCAACAACAGCCTTTCCCTCAAGGTAAACCAACGTTGCATTCGCATCACCATCAGCTATTCGTGACCGCCTCATCTTGTCCGCGTAGTTGTACGCATCCTTTTTCAAAAATCCCAACAAAGAGTATCCACCTGACATACCAGCCATGTGACCCAAGATTTTCGACGTCCCAATTCCATACGCATGCATCCCGTCAATGTGAGCCTTTGCCGCGTCCGTCATTTTGCGATGACTGCGAATCAGGTAAGACATCCCAACAGGTGCTAGGTCATGGTTGTGATCCAGTACTACCTTCCTAACCTTCCATTTCTGCTCACTCTTCTCCAAGTATATTGATAGCATTGCTTTGCAGCCAGTCCGTGTTTCTGGTTTGTGTCCCCGCTGCCTATCAATCCTGTTATAGTGCTTGATTTCCCTCAATCCTTCCTTGTTACAAAAAAATTGATATCTCACAACATTACTGTGGCTATCTTTACCTGAGTCCCCTTTCCGTACCCCAAATCTGTTGACTCTTCCATACCTTCGATAAAACTCATACGCATCTTCCACACTTTTCCAAACTTGGTTCAAAATATCATCCGCGCTCAAGTCAAACCCTGGTTCTCCTTCAGGCAAATGTTCCTCCTGAACCTCATTACCACCAACCTCTTCCGCATTCATCTCCTCGTTCACGTCACTTACACCACCCCCCGCACTCCCCTATCGCCTCACCTCTATTCGCATCCATCTGCAACTCCAAACATTACATAATCTGAATACTCATAAAAACCTCATTACTCTACAATTTCCTACAATACATGTTCTATCTAAACTATACATGCATGAACCAAGTACCCCTAGTTGAGTGCAAATTAGAAACTCGCTACCTTGGAAGGAAAGAAATTGAAGCATTTCCAGCTATTATCCCATTAAACCAAGGTTGTAAAAAGAGTCTAAACTATACATGCATGAACCAAGTACCCCTAGTTGAGTGCAAATTAGAAACTCCCTACTTGAAAAGGAAAGAAATTGAAGCATTTCCAGCTAGGTTGTAAAAAGAAATGAACACAAGGTCATATCAATTTTACATATCAATAGTCAGAACATTAACAAAGAGCAACCTAGCAACATTAACTGCTCATATGAACACGTTAACAACATCAAAACCGTTATGTCCTCTTCAATTAATTATTCAACTTTATAGCCGGGACCAAAAACAGCAACCTAAAAAAAGTCCAAAGAACATCGCCTCACAAACAGTTCATCAAATTGCCAGCTCGTGACGACCAACAAACTCGAACTAAGATCAAACTCAATACTTATGTTAGCAATTTCGCAAAAAATTCAGCTGCCTGACACACACTCGAAGAACAGATCCTCAAGAACAATTTTATTCAATATCAAATTAATAATAAGAAAATCATTAACTTTCAAAACCACCTGAACAATATTTTAAACACTTCAACAAATAACATGAACGAGGACCAGCCACGAACATAAATACCTGGAATACTCAACTCAGACGGAGATCCTATGACGGCTGAACGGCGGACTAAGCACGGCAATACCTGGAACACTCAACTCAACGACGGCGACGGTGCAGGCCTCCACGGCAGACCGTGAAATCCTCAGGCGACCAGAGTGGGATCACCGTCGGGGTCAGAACATGGGCGACGCGTGACAAAGAGCCATTTGACACGTTCCAGCAATGGACAAAGAAGGCTTCTTCAGGTTCGGCAGCGTGGAAGATGTGGGGACCTAGTCACTGCCTCACAAATGACACCTCCGTAGAAGCTAGGATTTTCTTTGTCATTCAGGATATCCCTTTCTTAGCCCTCTACTAAGATTTCGTTTTCTATTTCTTAGTATTGTTTCCTCCTCCCTTTTTTTATTTTTAAAAAATCCACTTCAACAAAATTACAGAAATTACAATCAACATTCTGATATCCTTTGTTTCTGTTATAGGCCATACTATGTATATCAATAATTTTTACTGATTATTTAATTTTATGATTATTTATTTTCATAGCCTTCGTATTTTTATTTTAATTTATTTTTATAATATTTTTTTTTTACTTTTTTCCCCTCATATTTATGTTTCTTATTTTTATTTGTATTTTCATTCACTTATTTATGTTAATTGAAATTATTAACAATTTAAAAAAAATAAAAATTATAAATGTAGCGATAAGAAAACCGAGTAATAAAATAACTGGGAGTACCGTACTCTCTACGTTACAAGTAAATAAAGGTGATTGTTATTGACAATTCATTTTAAAAAAATGCTCTTTAATTTCTGAAATCCTCAGGCGACCAGAGTGGGATCACCGTCGGGGTCAGAACATGGGCGACGCGTGACAAAGAGCCATTTGACACGTTCCAGCAATGGACAAAGAAGGCTTCTTCAGGTTCGGCAGCGTGGAAGATGTGGGGACCTAGTCACTGCCTCACAAATGACACCTCCGTAGAAGCTAGGATTTTCTTTGTCATTCAGGATATCCCTTTCTTAGCCCTCTACTAAGATTTCGTTTTCTATTTCTTAGTATTGTTTCCTCCTCCCTTTTTTTATTTTTAAAAAATCCACTTCAACAAAATTACAGAAATTACAATCAACATTCTGATATCCTTTGTTTCTGTTATAGGCCATACTATGTATATCAATAATTTTTACTGATTATTTAATTTTATGATTATTTATTTTCATAGCCTTCATATTTTTATTTTAATTTATTTTTATAATATTTTTTTTTTACTTTTTCCCCCTCATATTTATGTTTCTTATTTTTATTTGTATTTTCATTCACTTATTTATGTTAATTGAAATTATTAACAATTTAAAAAAAATAAAAATTATAAATGTAGCGATAAGAAAACCGAGTAATAAAATAACTGGGAGTACCGTACTCTCTACGTTACAAGTAAATAAAGGTGATTGTTATTGACAATTCATTTTAAAAAAATGCTCTTTAATTTCATAAAAAAAAAGTTAACACTTCATTTTCAATTCAAAAATTATATTATCACTATCTTTTATCTTGCCAACAAATATGGTCACAACTTTAATTATTAAATTACACATTTTTATAGGTTTTTTATTTATGATATTTTTATTTAAGACTTTTCAGCAAAACAAAAAATTTTGTAAAATCATAAACTTTCCTTTTTTTTTTTTGGGTCAATCTAATCCAATCCTTTTTTTTTGTGGTCTTACAATCCACTCTTAGTAATAAGACAAAGGCCGTTTTTGGCTAAACCCAAATCCTTTTTTTGTAAAATAACCCATCACAGTTTTTGCAACAACTACCAACCTTAATTACAAAAAAAAATTAACACCTTAGTTAATTCAACGTTAGAAACATAAGCACCTGAAAAGTAACCGATAAATAAAAGTGTGTGGAACCTATATTCTGTTGCAAAGCAGAAAGCTAGCTTTTCTGGGCAGTCTCTCTCAACGTGTGTCATTGCAGCAGCCTCTCCATTTGTCATCAGCATGTAAAGAAAGGAAATGAGTTCAGCATAGTAGAATCTCCCTAATTAAAGACATAGTGAAAGGGAGATCGGGATTAGTGACTCCAACGTCCGATGCGAAATACAAAAACATTAAAAATGGCTACAAAATATATTAAAAATTAAAATAAACCTCCATGAAATTAGTTTTAATGGTTTCAATAAATATTTTCTGCACTCAGTCATTTTTTTAATCTAAATTGATGATGAAATTCTAAATTAATAAGAATAAGGAATGTTACG
>NC_029787.2:125291572-125296488 GCF_000816755.2 Arachis ipaensis
AAGCATTAATTTATTATTTTACAAAAAAAAAAAAAACAAAGAATAAATTAAATATTTATTACCAAAATCAAAGCACCTAAAAATAATTATCAAAATTTTCTTATCATGTCCTTTGCAAAATTGAAGTGTAGGGTAGTCATTAGCTGATTTTTTTCTATATGGAAAAATTTTTTGTGTAATGCAATGAAATTGATAGATAAAAAAAAATTTTCACTACTATAATGTCAGCATAAAATGCAACTTGCGTTTTATTCTTTTTTTATTTTTTTTTGTTTATGAAATTAAACAAACGCAATTTGCGTTTTTCCTTTTTGAGAGTTTTCAATTTTTTTCTATTTCCTTTTGACCCAAAACGTAACATGCGTTTAGTGATTTGAATTTTTTTTGAAAAAACAAAATGCAACTTGCGTTTTTTGTTGTGTCAAAATTTTTTTGAAGGCCACAAAACACAGGTTACGTTTTTAAAGTGTCAGAAAAATTTTTTTTGAAAGCATCAAACGCAAGTTGTGTTTTGTGAAGGAAAAATATTTTAAGCAAGAGTGTTGCCTATAAATACGAAGTGGGACTCATTCAAAGTTCCTCACTCCACTTCTCCTCATAGTCCTCTTTTTTGCATATATGTCATAGTAGTGAATTTTTTTGGCAGTTAATTGTGTAAAAAAGTTGGGTTATGTGAGGTGGAAGTTATGGAAGGTATTGCAAATTTGCGATTCTATTATAACGGTGAAATTATACCAAACACATACGAAGGAGTGACTTTTGTTTGTAAATGTCCGTTTTCATTTGCTATTCCATGCACCATGAGTTTTGTAGAGTTGCAAAATGGTCTTTGTGATAACATATAAAGTCACATTTCAAAAAGGGTGATCAACATTTTATACAGAAATCCTATACAAGTATTTGGTGGGCTAATACAGTTTCAAATAATGCCCATCAATGACGATGCAAGTATGCAGCAGATGTTCTATATTTATCAACAATCCCGATTTCACATGCCGAAGATAGAGTTGTACGTTGAGTTTGAACAGTAGTCGGGGCTGGACGCGGTTGGCGAGGAGGTCACTGTTGATGAGTTCGGGAATATAGATTGGGAAGAAGATAACAACGACAGTGAAGAAGAGTTCGAAGCCAACTATGAAGACGATGACGAAAACGATGACGGAGACTTGGCAGGCAATCTGGCGGTACATAATGAGGCGCAAATGATTGTAAGTCAGCACCCCTTTGGCGTTTTGTCTTTTATGCGGACTCTGGATCTCGAAGTCATGCATGCCCCAAAATTTCCTAAGTATGCGAATATGGGTATGTTATGATTATTAATTCAAGTTACCACTAGTGTGTATTTTACTTGCCTTCTTTGACTGATGGTGGTGCGCATGTCGTAGGTGAAGGCAACGTTGCGGTGGAAGATGGTGAGTTTAATGTCGGAATGGAATTTGGTTCTAGAGAGTCAGTGATATCTGCAGTCCAATGCTATACTATCTTTAGAGGAGTTGATTACACTGTGTATGAGTCTGAGTTGCAGACATTCTATGCGAAATACAAGGGTTATGGTGCAGGGTGCGATTGACTTATCCGAGCTAGCTTGATTCGAAAGAAAGCTTGTTGGGAGATCAGGAGATACAATGGCAAACACACGTGCACAATAGGCACTCTTTCACAAGACCATGCCAAGTTGGACTCAGTCACAATTGCAGATGCTCTTAGGCCGTTGGTTGAAGCAGACCCGTCGATCAAGGTGAAGTCTATTATTGTAGAAGTTCAATATAGGTTCAACTACACTATAAGTTACCGCAAGGCTTGGTTGGCAAAGCAGAAATCTATGGCCAAAATTTTTGGTGATTGGGAAGTTTCTTACCAGACTCTGCCAGTATGATTGAAAGCAATGACTGCGAAGATGCTAAGGTCTCGTGTTCAAATAAAAACGCTCCCCGTTTACCGTGAGAGTGAGGAGGTTCGAGGTGTAAGAGTTCTCTCCATTGTGTTTTTTGGAGCTTCTATCCGTATATTGTAGCATTTAGATACCACAAGCCATTGGTGCAGGTTGATGGCACACACCTGTACAGAAAATATAAATGTACACTTCTAGTGGCGGTTGTACAAATAATGTGTTCTTCAGGTAACGTAAAATCACGAACCATTTTTTTTTATAAAATAAAACCCTAAACCTTCTATTCTTCTTTTTCCTCCCACACTTTCTTCAAACCCTTTTCCTCCTTCAGCGCATACTTTCTCAATGGAACCCACCCACCCTTACGTTTTGTTAAACTCTTCCCTCTTCCACCTGCGTTTTTCAATTTAAAGGCCCTCTTAACGCCCTCGACGAACATGTGTCGCGCATGTATACACGGTGCTGACAATTGCAACCTACAATTGTAGATTGACGACTGACAAACGCAACCTGTGTTTGATGACTTCCCAAGATAGTCAACACAGCAGGTTGCAGGGAGTTGGGACACGTTTCATCCACTGCATGGCCCTCTCTGACAAACGCAAACTGCATTTTGCAACTTTTACTTTTTCTGTATCACAAAAAACGTAACCTGCGTTTTTCAGGTTACTGTGTATCGCAGATCCACATTTGGGATTACACGCCATGCACTAATAATATTGCATATCACCATTTTTACCTCCATTAATAAATTAATTTATGGTAGTCATTCAATTGTCATTAAATGAAAAAAGAAGTGTTTGGTCATATCAATATTTTTGTAATAAACTAAACATGATTCTAGGACTGTCAAACGGATTAGTCCGGTCTATTTAGACCCAGTCCGTTAAGTTCGTGGGTTAAATAGGCTGGACCGTTTAATCCCGCTTCATTTTGCGGGCCATAATTTTTTAGTCCAGACCATTTATGGTCAGCCGGATGGGTTAAACAGGCCAACCCGTTTATTATTTTATTTTATTTTTTGAAAAATATTTTGACAAAAATTATCACTTTTAGGTCAAAAACCTTTTAAAAAAATAATATTTTTTAGTTGATAGGTTAGATTTTCGGGTCGAATCACGAGAAATATCGGCTAAAAGTGTAACTATTTTTGATAAAAAAAAAATATAAACGGGTCACCCCGTTTAACTCATATTTTTTTTTATTTAATCGGGTTTAGTCCGTTTAACCCAAAATTTAAACAGGTTTAATAGGCAAAGCCCACCCATTAAATGGATAAACGGATGAATTTGACCCATTTTAACGGTCCTACATGATTATAATTTCCAAAGCTGATGTAGGATTTTATTTTTTTTTTCATCAAAAGAGTTGATGTTGTAGAAAATAATGAATAAAAAGAACGTGAAAAAAGAAAAATTACAGAATTCAAACCCAAGAATAATCTCTATTGCTAATACAATGGCTCTATTCAAATTCGACAATAATCTTTATGAAATTATGATTATCTTTATATGTTATCATGTCTTTTGAACTAATTTAGGATTGAATTACAAAGATGTAAAGTATTCCATCAGAACCTACCATCAATATAAATGAAAATTCATAAATAGAGTTAATATTTTAAAAATTATAGACAAATAAATGTAAAAGCAGAGAATGAAAAACAAACATATACAAATGAATTTTTTTCAAATTAATTTTTAATTTAAAATTTAAAATACAAAAAAATTTGTAACAGTTACATACACTGCAAAAATGACCTTCTTCTCTCCCATGTGATGTGACTTTTTTTTCGCCCAATTTCTTCCTATCTCATTGGTATCGCGCCACCACCGACAACAGCCGCCGTTACCTATAACTCCGTCGTCAAACCATAAACCATATAAATATGTTTTGGTTACCGCTTAGATTTTACTGTTCTATTTTAGTCATTGATGTTGTGTTCTCTATTTTTTATAGTCTCACTATACATGTATTTTCTGTGTTCGTCATTCAATATTTTTCAGCGATCTACTATCTTCCATAATTTTCTCTTCTATATCCATTACTTCAACATCGATAATCACTAGAAACTCCACTGTAACTACTATGACTACCATTGCCATACTATTGTCACCACCTCATCTATCGCTGTAACACCCTATTATCACCATTGGCTTTTTCTCCACCGCGATGACTTTTTAGAATGTTAGAACTATAGGATATACTGACATTGTACAATAAATTTTCTATTTTTTGTGTGTATATAAATTCTGTTACGGTCCGGCCCAAACCTTCTGCTGGCTTGGGCCGACCCGAGCTCCACCCGACCCGGGCGGTCAGGGATAGGGCGCCCCATCGCCGACCCGGACACGCGTCCGTAACAACTCTTCCACAGTTGTGAAGGGAGCGCCTCAAGAGTAGTGGGCCTGCCTTTACAGGGCCCACCTCTGACAATATATAAGGGGAAGATTGGCTCTTCCCCCGAGGTACGTCACATATCACATTAGTGGCACCCCCCTTTTTTCACACGAAGTACTCGGGACCTCGCGCATCTCCGGCCGGCAGTCCACGACCTGACGAGCCCCAACCGTCTCCCAAGATCTTCACCCGAACCGACCGGAAACCGACTAACCAAACATTGGCGCCATCTGTGGGGACTCGTCCATGGACCTTCTGCTAGTCGAAACGGAGGCAGGCCGCGAGGCCGTACCCGGAGGCGACGCCGCCGGGACGGAAACCCGACAACATCCGAGATCACCCCCGAGGGACGCAACCCAATCACATGAGAGACGCCCCTTTGGGGGGACCGGAGACAACCACGCCAGAATAATGCAAGAGCTACGCCATAGAATGCAAGACTTAGAACGCCGGTTAGCGGACCGAGAACGCGACCAGCGCACTCCAGAACAGAGTCACTCCCGATCTCGCTCCAGGAGCCATTCCCGACGCACGCCCAGCCCCCAGGTCGAGTCAGAAAGCACCGGGGAGAGAGGGCGCGCGAGAAGACGTCACGACCCTGTCATTTACGCCAGACGTGAAAGGT
>NC_029787.2:125306488-125325666 GCF_000816755.2 Arachis ipaensis
AAACGGAGCAGCCTGCCGAAGATGAGGCCATTACGGCTCGCCTTTAGGTGTCCTCCTCGGGATAGCGTCATTTAAAGAACGTGGGTCTGCACAACGTAAAAAAAAACTGGAAAAAAAAATCGGAAAAAACCGGAGTTCCCTGGCGAAAATGAGGCCGTTACGGTTCGTCTTTAGGTGTCCTCCTCGGGATAGCGTCATTTAATGAACGAGGGTCAGCACAACGATAAATAAAAAAAACCAGAAAAAACCGGAGGAGCCTGCTGAAGATGAGGCCATTACGGCTCGCCTTTAGGTGTCCTCCTCGGGATAGCGTCATTTAAAGAACGAGAGTCAGCACAACGTTAAAAAAAACCGGAAAAAGCAAAATTCGGAGGAGCCTGCCGAAGATGAGGCCATTACGGCTCGCCTTTAGGTGTCCTCCTCGGGATAGCGTCATTTAAAGTACGAGGGTCAGCACACCATAAAAAAAATCGTAGTAGCCTGCCAAAGATGAGGCCATTACGACTCGCCTTTAGGGGACCTCCTCGAAATAACGTCATTTAAAGAACGAGGGTCAGCACAACGTAAAAAAAAAATACTGAAAAAAATCGGAGGAGCCTGCCGACGATGAGGCCATTACGGCTCGCCTTTAGGTGTCCACCTCGGGATAGCGTCATTTAAAGAACGAGGGTCAGCACAATGCTAAAAAAAACGAAAAAGAAAATCGGAGGAGCCTGCCGAAGATGAGGCCATTACGGCTCGCCTTTAGGTGTCCTCCTCGGGATAGCGTCATTTAAAGAACGAGAGTCAGCACAACGATAAATAAAAAAAAACGGGAAAAAAAACCGTAGGAGCCTGCCGAAGATGAGGCCATTACGGCTCGCCTTTAGGGGTCCTCCTAGGGATAGCGTCATTTAAAGAACGAGGGTCAGCACAACGTATAAAAAAACAGAAAAAAAACGGGAGGAGCCTGCCGAAGATGAGGCCATTACGGCTCGCCTTTATGTGTCCTCCTTGGGATAGCGTCACTTAAAGAACGAGGGTCAGCACAACGTATAAAAAAAAAAAGAAAAAAAAACTCAGAGAAAAAATCGAGAAAAAAACCGGAGGAGCCTGCCGAAGATGTGGCCATTACGGCTCGCCTTTATGTGTCCTCCTTGGGGTAGCGTCATTTAAAGAACGAGAGTCAGCACAACGTAAAAAAAAAAAGAAAAAAAAACTCAGAGAAAAAATCGAGAAAAAAACCGGAGGAGCCTGCCGAAGATGTGGCCATTACGGCTCGCCTTTATGTGTCCTCCTTGGGGTAGCGTCATTTAAAGAACGAAGGTCAGCACAACGTAAAAAAAAATAAAAAAAAACCTAGAGAAAAAAACCGGAAAAAAAAAACCGGAGGAGCCTGCCGAAGATGAGGTCATTACGACTCGCCTTTATGTGTCCTTCTCGGGATAGCGTCATTTAAAGAACAATGGTCAACACAACATATAAAAAAAAATCGGTAAAAAAACTGGAGGAGCCTTCCGAAGATGAGGCCATTACAGCTCGCCTTTATGTGTCCTTCTCCGGATAGCGTCATTTAAAGAACGATGGTCAGCACAACGTAAAAAAAAAAAAAAAACCAGAGAAAAAAACTGGAAAAAAAAAACTGGAGGAGCCTGCCCAAGAAGAGGCCATTACGACTCGCCTTTAGGTGTCCTCCTTGAGATAGCGTCATTTAAAGAACAAGGGTGAGCACAACTAAAAAAAAAAGAAAAAACCGGAAAAATAAAAAAACGCCAGCCTCCTTGAAGCAGGGTTCATCCGAGAGCTGGACTACTCGACTTGGCTGTCTAACGTGGTTTTGGTGAAAAAACACAGTGGGAGGTGGAGAATGTGCGTGGACTACTCCGACCTCAACAAGGCATGCCCTAAGGATTGCTACCCCCTGTCCAACATTGACGCACTCGTCGACGCAGCAGCGGGATACCAATACCTGAGCTTCATGGACGCCTACTCTGGGTACAATCAGATACCGATGCACCGACCCGACGAGGACAAAATGGCGTTCATAACGCCAGGAGGGATCTATTGTTACAAGGTGATGCCGTTCGGTCTAAAAAATGCTGGCGCCACGTACCAAAGACTGATGAACAAGATATTCAATGAGCTCATAGGCAAGACAGTAGAAGTCTACGTGGACGATATCCTCGCAAAAACCGCACGACCCGATGACCTCCTAAGAGACCTAGGGGATGTGTTCGCCTCCCTCCGACAGCACGGCATGAGGCTCAACCCGCTCAAGTGCGCCTTTGCCATGGAAGCTGGGAAGTTCTTGGGGTTCATGATCACCCAAAGAGGGGTAGAGGCCAACCCTGAGAAGTGCCAAGCGATTCTCCAGATGAAGAGTCTGGGTTGCATCAAAGACGTCCAGCGGCTGGCAGGAAGGCTGACGGCGTTATCCCGTTTCCTCGGCGCATCGGCAGCGAAAGCCCTGCCCTTCTTCAATCTAATGAAAAAGGGGATAGCATTTGAATGGACCCCAGCCTGCGAGGAAGCATTCAACCACTTCAAGGAAACCCTAGCAACACCTCCGGTGCTCGGAAAGCCCAAAGCCGGAGAGCCACTCTACCTCTACCTAGCAGTAACAGAGGAAGCACTTGCAGCAGTGCTCGTAAGAGAAAAAGGGAAAGCCTAGCAACCGATTTACTTCGTAAGCAGGGCCCTACAAGGAGCAGAGCTGAGGTACAGCAAACTGGAAAAACTGGCGCTCACACTCCTAACCTCCTCTCGAAGGTTGAGGCAATACTTCCAGGGTCACTGTGTGGTCGTCAGAACGGATCAAGCGATCCGTCAAGTACTCCAAAAACCCGATTTGGCTGGAAGGATGATGACCTGGGCCATTGAGCTGTCCCAATACGACTTGCACTATGAGCCCCGTCACGCAATCAAGGCACAGGCAATGGCAAATTTCTTAGTAGAGGTAACGGGCAATCCTCCCGAAGAAACGGGCACACGGTGGAGGCTCCACGTAGACAGGGCCTCCAACCAAACGTCCGGGGGAGCCGGGGTCATCTTAGAAAGCCCGGCAGGAGTCATCTACGAACAATCGACCAAGTTCGAGTTCCCTGTGTCGAACAATCAAGCGGAATATGAAGCCCTCTTAAGCGGGCTAATACTAGCTCGGGAAGTCGGGGCGACGAAGGTCGAAGTATGCAGTGACTCACAGGTCGTCACCTCGCAGGTAAGCAGAAGCTACCAAGCCCGGGACCCCCTCCTGCAAAAATACTTGGAAAAGGTTAAAGAAATGACAAGTCAGTTCCAAGAGGTCACGATCCAACACGTCCCAAGAGAAAGGAACACACGGGCGGACCTCCTGTCCAAACTAGCGAGCACGAAGCCAGGAGCGGGTAACCGGTCTCTCATCAAAGGCATGATGAAGGAGCCAACGGTCGCCCTCCATTTGACGAAGTCAAGCCCCTCATGGTTGGACCCCATCACAAACTTCTTGGAACTCGGCAAGCTGCCTGACGATGAGAAAGCGGCCAAAACATTGAGAAGGGAGGCGGCCAGATATGCAATCATACAAGGGCAACTGTTCAGAAAGGGGCTCAGCTAGCCCCTATTGAAGTGCTTGCACCCCGACCAGACGAACTATGTACTTAGAGAAATCCACGAGGGTTGTTGCGGCCACCACATCGAGGGCAAAGCCCTAGCGAGGAAGCTCATCCGAGCCGGATACTACTGGCCATCAATGATGAAAAACTCGAGGGAATTTGTCAGAAAGTGCATAAAGTGTCAACAAAACGCCAACTTCCACAAGGCGCCGGCTTCCGAGCTGAGCCTGCTGACGACCACACGACCTTTCGCTCAATGGGGAGTTGACCTTCTGGGACCTTTCCCGATTGGCCCAGGGCAAGTCAAATACCTCATAGTTTCCATCGACTACTACACCAAATGGATAGAGGCTGAGCCACTGGCCAGCATATCTTCCTCCAACTACCGGAAGTTCATGTGGAGGCAGGTGATAACCCGTTTCGGTATCCCGGAGGTCGTCATTTCGGATAATGGGACGCAATTCACTGACAAGAAGTTTACGGAGTTCCTCACCGGCCTAGGAGTAAAACAGAAGTTTTCCTCAGTGGAACACCCCCAGACAAATGGACAAGTGGAGTCCGCAAACAAAGTCATCTTGCTTGGCCTCAAGAAACGCCTAGACAACAAGAAAGGCGCATGGGCCGACGAGCTCGCTTCGGTCCTATGGTCCTACCGAACAACCGAGCAAAGCGCTACGGGGGAAACCCCTTTTCGCCTAACGTACGGGGTCGACGCGGTAATACCCGTTGAAATCGGCGAACCGAGCCCGCGGCTACTACTCGCAGGTGTGGACGAAGCGGTGGAAAAGGACCTGGTGGAGGAGACGAGGGAGATGGCCCACTTGTCAGAAACGGCGTTGAAATAAAGAATAGCCCTGCGCTACAACGCTAAAGTCCTCAGGAGGGATTTTGAGGAAAGAGACCTCGTCCTGCGACGCAACGACGTCGGTCTACCGACCCTTGGAGAAGGGAAGCTGGCGGCAAATTGGGAAGGTCCCTACAGAATTAAAGAAGTGCTTGGCAAGGGTGCCTACAAGCTCGAGAGACTTGACGGCAAAGAAATCCCTAGAACATGGAATGCAGGTAACTTGAGGAGGTTCTACTCCTAACTCGGGCACACCGACCAGGAGGCCTAACGGGCTCATATATGCTTGCTTTGTTCACATGTTAATTTTTAGCCCTTGTTACTTTTTAGCTATTTACTCCTATCGAATACTTGCCATGTTAACAAACTTGTCTAGCTGACGATTAATTCTCACTTGTCAAAATATTTTCTTACTTATCTGTTGCTTCCCAATACGTGTTTCACACGATTGCGTCCTAAAATGGCAGCCCGGGACTGATCACCCCGGGAACCATTTGGACCACAGCCATAACTAACGGCGGCGACAACACGACCAAAGCGGTCCAAAACCATTACCAATGTAAAACGGCAAAACGGGCACAAGCAATAAGCCCACCCCGAAAAGGCGGTAATGAAAACAGTACAACAAACAAAGACAAAAGATAATAATGACAAACCGGCCAGACGACTAAGATAAGCACAAGTTGTAAAGTTTCAAATTACAAAACGTTCAGCAAAATGATCAACAAATCCACACTAAAATATCCAAGTTACAACAGATCACTTCCTAGGCATGTCAACAATCTTGCCATCTTGAATCATCTTGAAGACCCCAATGGCCGACGTGTCAAAGTCGGGAGCCACGATCTTCACCTGAGCCTTCAGGGCATCCTCAGTCATAGAAATCGCGTTCTTCCCTTGCTCTTTGGTCGCTTTCAGCTTCTTCCTGAGCTCCTCGACCTCGACTTTAGCGGCTTTAGCCGACGACACGGCTTGGTCACGCTCTTTTTCCAAGACCGCCACCCGACCCTGAGCGGCGTTCAGCTGGCTCTCCAAGGTCATCTCCCGCTCAGCTAAACGGGCCACCGTCTCGTCGGAAGCCTTCAATTTCTCCTCGGCAGATGTCGTCTTTTCCTCGGATGCCTTGACCTTCTCCCCCATCTCGGACAACTGGCTCTGGAGCAGCTCAACCTGCACCTTGAAATCATTGTTTGCCTTGGCAGAAGATTCGAGCTTCTTCCGGAGGGCCTGCATTCCCGACAACTCAAACTCAGCCTTTCGAGCTATCACGGCCCCCCGGAGCAAAGTCCGGTACATCCATCTCGCCTGTCCAGCCAGGTCGGTTCCATGAAAATGCTCCTCCGTCCCAGGGATCAGCTGCGAGTCGATAAAGGTTGTAGCATCGAAATTTCTCTCCATGATGGTGAGAGTCCCCTCCGGGCTCGCAGACGCCCTCCGCCTCTTAGGGGTGTGGATGAGTTCCACATCATCATCTTCCTGATGGACAGAGGATGAGTGCCCGCCAACGACGACCTCGGGAAGGGGAGAAGCCTGCGCCCCTTCTGGGTTCTTGCCCGACATGTTGGTATCCTGAGGAGAGGGCACAGACTGACCCTCCTTCTCCCCGGAAGGCCCCTCCGACTTCCTGGCGTCTTTCTCTTCGGCCTTCTCCTCGTCACTTTCCTCGAAGAAGGTCTTCATCAAATTTTCAAGCCCTGTCAGAGGCAGACATCTCCACTGCAGCAAACAGATAAACGCGTCAGTCGTCAGATCAAGAAAAACAAGCAATAATAAACAGTACGAACACGAAACAAATCGACTCACGGATATAGCTCCTGGCGGCCTCCCGTTCACCCATGAGAAGATGGGGGTTCACGGGGTTCTTCCCAAAGAGGGCAAACAACACATCAGCTATTTTCTTATCTACAGGGGACATCCCTTTGTACGTCACCTTAATAAACGAATTAGACCCCGCCCCAAAACTCCAATATGTTGGGATGAGGCGCTCCCCCTCTAACGATAACCAGAAGGGATGGCGACCTTTAACAGGGCAAACTTTGAAGAATTTGTCCTTGAACCCATGGTAAGAGTCCTCGAACAGACCAAATATGCTCCGACCTTGGGCGGACCGGAAAGAAAGGAACCCTTTCCTCGCCTTCCCTTGTTTGGAGGGGTTGGTGAGGTTGAAGAAAAAGAGGAAGACATCCACTGACGCCGGCAGCTCGAGATATTCACAGACCATCTCGAAACAGCGGATAGAAGCCCAACTGTTCGGATGGAGCTGCGAAAACAGTACTTTGAGATCAAGGAACTAAGAAAGACGAAGGATTACCTGAATTTGTTGCGAGGAACTAAGAAAGACGAAGGGAAGATGCGTGAGGATATCACACCAGTGCTCTGAGATCTTCGAAAGAGGGAGGAAGAGATAGCAAGACGATAGAAGAAGCAGGAGTGTAAAAAAGAGGAATAAAGCGAAAACGAACCATTTAAAACTATCCCCAGGGAGCGCGAAAGACTGGGGGCAAAATAGTTTTTGCGTACGGGGATTCCCAACCCATTATGAGCATTCAATGCTCAGCACGGAGAACGAAGCGCTGAACGGTTACCTCAGTAACCAAAGGACACGCGCGCAGGGGACACGTCCCCCCTACGAGCGGCCGATCCGGCGACGACCTATGAAGAGAGAAAGAACGCACCACAAATAGTCCTCACGGCTACCACTGGCGCGTGGGGGCACTGTTACGGCCCGGCCCAAACCTTCTGCTGGCTTGGGCCGACCCGAGCTCCACCCGACCCGGACACGCGTCCGTAACAGCTCTCCCACAGTTGTGAAGGGAGCGCCTCGAGAGTAGTGGGCCTGCCTTTACAGGGCCCACCGATAGAAAGTAGAGATAAATGTAACCCTTGTTTAAGTGTTACATTTATTGATTTTGTAGTATGTATGAAGTTTGTATGTAAGGGGTGTTTAGTTTGCGATTTGGTTTCTTTTTTTATGAAACCATCTGTTACGGCCTGGCCCAAAACTCGCGCGGGTCAACCCGACCCGAGTTCTCGCCGGCCCAGTGGTGCGTCCTCCACCCGACCCGGACACGCGTCCCGTACGGCTCGCACACAGCCGTGGGACAACACCTTTGAGGGTATGGGCCCGCCCATTGGAAGGGCCCACTACTGACATGTATATAAGGGGGAGACTGGCTCTCCCCCCAAGGTACGTCACATTCACACATCATTTCTTCTCCGCCTGCACATATTCTGACAAGGGCGTCGGAGTGTCTTTGCAGGTGGCACCCCCCTTTTTTCACACGAAGTACTCGGGACCTCGCGCATCTCCGGCCGGTAGTCCACAACCTGACGAGCCCCAACCGTCTCCCAGAATCTTCACCCGAACCGACCGGAAACCGACTAACCGAACAAATTCTATAATCTGTACCTCTAACTTAGATTAAAAACAAGAATAGAAAAATAGAATTAGTGAATTGAAAAAAAAATGAAAAAAAAATAGAAGAAGAGAAAATAAAAATGATAACAAAACAAAATTTGAAGAAGAGAAGAAAATTTTTTTTTTTATTTTGAATTCAAAATTTAAAACTTGAAATTTCATACTTATACATTATGTGAAATCAATGACATGGGATTATAGAAGGCATAAAATGATGTTGATTGGCTAAGATAGAAGCATTGTTGAGAATTAACTTGATGAAAGACACGTCAGAATTTTACTACTAAAAATATTTGTTTTATGTATTTAATTGAGTGCTATTAAATTGAATAAATTTTTTTTAGCATGTTTAGTAATTTTTTAATAATAAAAGTAAAAGAATTAATTTTTTTTGAAAAATTATAAAAAAATATTTTTACATAATAAATAAATAAAAAATATTTTTATATTATTATATTTAAAATAATTAATAAATAAAAATATTTTTTTATGAAATATTTAAATATAAAATTATTTTTATTTTATTATAAATCTTTTAAAAAAATAATTTTAAAAAAAGATGTTTTTTTTTTTTAAATTTACNTAAGTAGTCACCAAAAAAAAATATTACTTAAAAAGTAACTTGAAAGAGAGTGAATCAACTAGGGGAGCACCCACCAAAGCCATTCTTATTCCCTCGCTCGCTGATCAGCAATAAAAGCATGAAGCACTCCTAAGCGAAACCTCGTCATTGGGATTTGTGAACGCCGCGAAGCAGCAGATCACAAATTCGCTCCCAACATAACCCTCGACAGCTTTTAACTAAACCTCTACCTAGGGCACGGCACGGCACACAGCAATTTCACCACCACTAACATTGAAAACCAATAATAACTGAATTCCAAACGCAATTCACATAACCAACCCTTACAATCTTAATCTTATTCTTCTTCTTCTCTTTTCCATGGCGGATCCCGCCTCCTCTCCCGCCGTAACCCTAGAACCCAAACCCCAGCACACTGAATCACAACCTGATCCAGCTCCACCTTCCACATCCCTATCTCAATCTCCGGCTCCCGCAAACCCTAATCCCAATCCCACTCTGCTCTCCGCGCCACCGCCCGCGCCGCCGTTGCAGCAGCACCATCCCACCTTCTCCTACGTGCCGCCTCAGGTCTCCGCTGGACCTCCCTTCGCGCCTCCCGCCGCCCCCTCCTTCCGGCCGCTGCCTCCTCAGGCACCGCACTTCTCCCCGTTGCCAAATCCATCCGGAGGCGCCGCTCCGCCGAGCCTTGCCTACCAGAATCCGTCGATTCCACCTCCTGGTGTTAGCTCTGCGGCTGCAATGGCTCCCGGCGTCGCCTCTTCTGCCGGTGGCGTTGCGGTTCCGGTGTCTGTGCCGCACATGCAGCCAATGATGTCGTATCAGGTTCCTCCCGGCCAGCCCGCCATCCCAACCCTGAGACCGCCCTACGCGATGCCAAACGGTTACGCCGCCATCCCGGGTGCTCCTCAAACGGGTGTACCTCCTGCTGGTGGGTTTTGTTGCTTCCATAGTTCAACTGTTTATTATTGTTAATTGCTCAATTATTATTATTTTTGTTGTTGATATTTTGTGATTATGCGTGTTTGTGCATTTAGTGCTTGTTCCGAATCGTTGATGTCAATGTGATATGTTTTTGCTTGCGTTAAGATTGATAATTAGTAGTATTTTACTAGCACTTTGAAATGTAAGGAGGCTGTTGACTGTTTCAGCAAAAGACAAGGAAAAGAAAACCTTTTTTTTTTTACTGGTACATCTTATAATAATTCAGGATTTCGTAGTGTGGGAGGAGTTTGTTTCAGATGAATTGGGGAGGGATTAAGAAAAGTTGTTGTTGGTCGAGAAAGGGGTATCGATGACAGGATGTTTTCTCCTACAGTGTCTTGACTCTCTTGATTGAATTCGGTGAGAAAGGTTGGGAGGCTTCATATTGCTTACAGACCTACATCTACAACAGTACAACTCGTTTAAATTTGGTATGCACGTGTTTGCCAGGTTTCTTGCTTTGTCTTTTACTAAAATTGGAAATGAAAGTTTACAAAGAGTGATACTCACAATGGGAAAATAATATTTGTTCTTCTGTCGATGTAAATAATATATGGTTGTGTCATGCTCATTTTAGTAGGCTACTTTGTGCTAGTTGTAAGAGTACTTTCCCTTCAATGGTTTTATGAATTCCAGAAGTCGACCATGTTTGCAACTGAATGCACGTTGGCCTTGTGTGCTAAGGTATTGCAATCTTTTCAATTCTCTATCTTTCCTCTATTGCACTTTCATTTCCCATTTTTAATGCTGCGACATGGGTTCTATATATATAGTTAAAAGAACCACTTAGAATTCAACTAGAATTTCTTCTTATTTAAACCAAGCGTACATGAGACGTGGATAGTCTCATGTCACATGTGCTTTGGTTGATGGGATAGTTTGAGAAGCCCACTATATTACAAGTGATCTAGAAAAGGTAAGCGCTTTCTACATAACCGTAAATTTCAAACTCGATAGTATTTCTTAATGTTTTCTTCAGGTTGTCATTTCAGCTGGTGATTGTTGGCTGTGCTGCCATCTCTATTATGCTTTTGATGTGTGGTAACAGCATTCCATTGTTCTTGTCGCATTTTTCCACATATATCCTTAGTGTTGTATTGATTAGGTTATAATGCCTCCATATGGAACTATGGTTCGTCCTGTATATCCTCCTCGAGTACCTGGAGCGGTTAATGTTCTCCCGGTATCACGTCCCCCTGTTGCAGGGGTACCTCCAGTTCGCCCTATTATTCCTCCTGTTGTCAGACCTGTGGTTGCTCCTAGTGTTACTCCAGCTGAGAAGCCACAAATCACGGTTTATGTTGGCAAGATTGCACCTACTGTGGAAAATGATTTCATGCTTTCTATTCTTCAGGTAAGTTGTGACTATTTTGTCCTTGTGTCTGGGGAGTGGAGATTTTTTTTATATTTTTTTTTTGTATACAACATTTATTAAGACAGTTTTCTTTCTCTGAAGTTATGTGGACCAGTTAAGAGCTGGAAACGTCCTCAGGATTTATCGAATGGAACGCCTAAAAGCTTTGGCTTTTGTGAGTTTGAGACTGATGAAGGGGTTCTTCGTGCCTTGCGTTTGCTTACTAAATTAAATATTGATGGGCAAGAGCTAATGGTATATCTTCATTTTCATAGCACTTATTTGTTTTGCTGTTGTGTTTACATTAATCTTGTTATCAAATTACTTGATATTGTCTGTCACTATGAATGATAAAGGGTTAACTGGGTATTTTATTTGTCATTATACAATTGTTCCTGCAATCCTTTTGCTTTGACAAGAGCTGTGGTTCTCTTAAAAAAAACTGAACTTGTGCATGACTATTCTCCATTTTCTTTTTCTGATTGGTTCTATATCTGAGCCATGCATCCTTTTATATTTGGTTGACAGCTGAACATCAATGAAACTACGAAAGAACATCTGAAGCGGTATGTTGCGAAAAAAACTGAAGATTCAAAGAAAAAAGAAACCCAGGTAGCAGGTGCTGAAAAAGATGATGAAGGTGCACAACCTTCTGATGGTGGTGGGAAATCTGATGCCGAGGACTTAAAGAAAGAGGATAGTGATTCACATAACAAGGAATCCCTTGATTTTGCTACCTTCGGCATTGTCACTGATGATGATAGGGAAGCTGATCGAGAGGCTTTGGAAAAGATTACGAACATGATAGAGGAGAGGTTGAAAACAAGACCTTTGCCTCCACCGCCTGCACAGACGCCTGGTGATGGCTCTGCAATAACTTCAGAACAACCAGCTAAAACAAGAGATGGAGATTCTGATGAGGCTATGGGGAGGAATGGTGAGATTTATTGTAGACAAAAGTCGCATTATCTGTTTCTTTTGATACGTCGAGATCATATTATATCAATGAGATACATTGTCCTTTGCAGTTCTTTCTTTTATTGCTTTTCCCCCCCTTCTGAAAAATTTATCAGGAGATTACTGTTCAATTTTTGTAGAAGGAAATGAAGATAAAACTGAAAAAGATGCAAACAGTGACATCAAACAAACTAGTGAACATGATAAGCCTGAGACCCCTGATAGAAGGCATGACAGGAGAAGCAGAGAGAGGGACCGAGATAGGGAACTAAAACGGGAAAAGGACAGGGAGCTTGAAAGATATGAACGAGAAGCAGAGAGGGAACGTATTAGGAAAGAAAGGGAACAAAGAAGGAGGATTGAGGATGCTGAGCGTCAGTATGAATCATGTTTGAAAGAGTGGGAGTATCGAGAAAGGGAGAAAGAGAAAGAGCGCCAGTATGAAAAGGACAAGGAAAAAGAAAGAGAACGCAAACGGAGAAAGGAGATACTATATGATGAAGAAGATGAGGACGACGATTCAAGGAAGCGGTGGCGTAGAAGTGTATTAGAGGAGAAGAGAAAGAAGAGATTGCGTGAAAAGGAAGACGACTTGGTTGACAGACAAAGAGAAGAGGAAGAAATTGCCGAGGCCAAGAAGAAGGCAGAGGAGGATCAGCAACGGCAACAGCAGAGAGATGCACTGAAACTGTTATCTGACCATTCTATAAATGGCGGTGAAAAAGCCATGGCTACTGAAGAGGCTGCCAATGAAGTAAAAAATGTTGTTACAGAACACAATAATGCAGTTGATTATAATCATGAAGGCCATATAGGTAATTTTTATAAGCCTTATTCTCTGTTATTTCTTTTACTCTCTCATTGTATTAACAATCGGATGCTTTACATGGCAGGTGATGTCAATTCACTAAACGCTATGAATGATGAATCAGCCATGGCATCTGTCTCAGAAAATGATGCACGATCAAGTGCAAATGCTCCTGCAAAGAAGTTGGGATTTGGTCTAGTTGGGTCCGGAAAAAGAACAACTGTCCCTTCTGTTTTCCACGAGGAGGAGGATGATGATGCACACAAGGACAAAAAAATGAGGCCTTTGGTTCCAATTGATTATTCAACTGAGGAACTGCAAGCTGTTCAACCTACTTCCGCTGGGCCAACACCTCCAAATTTGGCTGCTGCTGCAGAATTTGCAAAGCGTATATCCAGTGCTAATCTCAAAGAAGAGAAGCTTGATGGAGAACGAGATAGAAGTAAGCGTTCAAGTGAGAAGTCTAATCACCGAGACAGGGACAGGAGTGATGAAGATGGCACCCACAACAGAGATGACCACAAGGAGAAAACTGACCGTGACAGAGATCGAGATCATGGATTGGACAAAGTAAAGACCTCGGATAACAAGAGACTCTTGGATGCAAAACAGTTAATTGATATGATTCCAAAGACCAAGGAGGAACTGTTCTCGTATGAGATAAACTGGGCAGTGTATGACAAGGTATGTGATTCTTAACTGTGGATGCATTTGGACTTGTGCGATTACTTGCTCTTGATATATCTGGAAGATGTTTGTTTTACCTCTTTTCCATATGGTGCTGGATAGGAGATGGGTACAACTGTACAAGCCCTATTTTTAGGGGTGGTAGGGGTGGGTTTTGGTGTGGGAAGAAAGGTTGAACATATTCTGGTTTCTATTAGAGTATATTTTTGGCATCGTTAATGGGGGCACCATATGAAAAGTGTTGAAACTTTTAAAAGTTATGAAGATTCTGTAGAATGATTTTGCAAATAACTTACCACAATACGTTTAGAAGGAAAACCATGACCTATTCTTCATAGTCTATTTTGTGCATGTTTTTTTGAATTGCAAAACATTAATAACTGGATAGAGTGCACAATGGATGTACGATGGAGTATTGACTATGGATAGAGGAGTCCTAGACAATATTTTTGGGATTGAAATTTTTGTGCTGATTGAGCTTAAAAAATTCTTGCATTTTTATTGTCATTTATATTTTGGTGGTTTGTCTTTGTGTTGTGTAGCCGATAAGAAAAAAGAAAAGTTCATTGTGCTCCAAATTGTTGACTTAATATCTTATTTTTCAGCATCAGTTGCACGATAGAATGAGACCGTGGATTTCAAAGAAGATCAAAGAGTTTTTGGGGGAAGAAGAAAATACATTGATAGATTACATTGTTTCCAGTACGCAAGAACATGTGAAAGCATCCCAGATGCTAGAACGTCTTCAAATAATTTTAGATGAAGAAGCTGAAATGTTTGTTCTCAAGATGTGGAGGATGCTTATCTTTGAAATAAAGAAGGTAGAGACGGGGCTTGCTTTGAGGACGAAATGATGATTTCTCTCAGGATTTTAAGTTTAGAGTTCTGCTGGATTGAGATTTTTACCACCGTCCCCATGTCTTCATCCTAAATTGTAAATTAATTGCATGACCGGTTAGCCATAAACAATTTAATGTAATTTTTTCTGTCTCTACTGAATACTGATCCGAGATTCAATTAGGCTTTTGGATAAATTCGTTTCCTTTAATGAGAAGGCTGCACTTTTTGTCATGTTGAGAATAGTGTAAAAGTTAGAACTTCGGTGTTGGCCGTTTTTCTTTTGTTTGTCAAGTGAAGTAGTGAACTGTGAACAGTACATAGTCCTTGGCTGCATGAAAGAAAGGGGTGTCACCCTAACTTCATAATGATTACACTCTCTGATCATAAACAATTTGAGTTGTCTAATTTTGCTCTGAACGTTACTCAGACTTACGTTGATAGCTTTGGAGATGAGAAGTTGAGAACGTGGAACAGAATATGTAATAGTAGAGTAGAGAAGAGAATAGTGCAATCACACTATTCATATTTTGTAAAATGATATTCTTTAGCCATCAGTGTAGAGTAGAGTAGAGAATAGTCTTGAAATGGAGAAGGTAAAAGAATTAAAAATTTGTGGATGGATTTTTGTTGTGTGTTTTTGTCATTCTGAATATGGTGGCTATTCACTTATTCGTATGAAGATATAAAAATAATAATAAAAATGTAGATATGCATTGCATTAAAATAGTTCAATGTTGACAATTTACCTATAAAAGAAGTAAACTAAATATCCATCAAAGATTGAATTAACTTGACAAAGCTATCCAATAGATTACAAATTTTATGTAGTTTTATCGAATGTTTTGGGTGATTTTATTAAATTAATCCAATATTTGATGGTTAGAATTATTCGTCCTTAGCCTATATGGAAATGTAACAAGCACACGCGTAGCTGAAAATAGAAATGTTACATACATAAATTCCAAATGCACGGCAATTCATTAGAAGCGGCAGGTTGAAAACTACATAATTTTTTGCTGAAGAGAGGAAAATGACAATAAGGACCACCTTGAAGCCATTTGCTCAATTCTCATGCCTTCAACTTCACATAACTCCAACTCCAAGGTAGCGTATCTACTACTTGTATTAATAATTTGTAAAATCTTTCATATCCCTATCTTATATATATTGGTTTCATCTAAAAAGTGTCATAATATTTGACATTTTCATAGTTTAGTAACCATTTATTGTTTACATCGAAATCAACATGCAGACCATGTTAGATTTCTCAAGCTCTAATGTAATAATGATGTTTCAATGGAAAGAGTTCATGCTTTTATTCAATACCTTTATTCTTTTGTGTTCTCAAACTTATTCTGCCAGCACCAATTGTGTCCTTAACATTCAATACTCTTCAACCTTGAGTAACTCAAACTGTGAACATCATAGTTGGGGAGGATTCATCAATACTTGTTGTCAACCACTTTTTGATGATTATCTATATGCCTTGGGGCATCATGCTAACAAAACTGGAAAGATATTTTTGAACCCCTCAGAGCAAGAAAACTGCTTCGTGCCGGCGAAGAATTTTAAGCTCTGCGGCGGGGTCAAGAAGTTGACAAGGGGAGCTGGCGGTTGCTCTGATTACACTGTTATGGATGTCACCAAGAAGCTTGGTGAAAATTTAAGGAGATTAGATGAAGATTGTATGAATGACAAGCCAAATGGAAACTGCAGTTCATGCTTGAAATCATGGGAGGATATAGTTGTAAGATCAGAGGATACAAAGGAATCAGAATCACAGAGTTTCAGTGATGATGTTTGTAGGTTTGCTGTTCTTATCTCAATGACAAGCATCAAAGTTTATGATAGAGAATCAATTCAGAAAGTTTATAAATGTATAGGGGGAAACACCATTTCTGAAGGTGAGGTCTTAAACTATAGTTTGATAGTGTCTTTTAAGATTTTAGTATACATATTAAAAATTCATTAAAATTACATAATAGTATACAACAGATGTTTATAGACTTAATATGCATGTTGATGAACCTCTCACAGATAAGCAAGAAATTCAAGCAAAGGGGGGCAATGCTAAGCCAGGTATATAGTTTCAGCCTTATAACATGTGAGACATAAATTCTCTCCTTAGATTCATAATAGATTATGTAAAAGAATATGATGACTACAGGTCTCAAGATTCTAGCCTTTGCTTTAACTGGAGTCACAGTAGTAGTACTTCTTGCAGCACTTGCATTTTTTGTCAAAAGAAAAAGAGGTGCTACAACTCCCACATTACTAGAAGGTACTCATGAAAAAATAGCCTTCTAAATTTTCTTTTATGGTCCTGAAACATTTATTTCCTTATCTCTTATTTGACACCATGATATGATGTAATTCAGTTTATGAGGATTCAGCATCAGTTAAAATAACTTTGAAGGATGTTTATGTAGCAACTAACAATCTCAGCGCCGCGAATTTCATTGGCCAAGGTTCGGCAGGTAAGAATATGCCTTGAGATATATGGGATTTGATATCATCAGGTAAATAATATACAAGTTCAAGAGTTTGATTAACAATGTTAGTGTTAGTTTTCTGTATTTACATTTATGATCAGATTAAGTTAGAAAAGAAAACTGTCTTCATAGGAATTGTACCATAAACTACACAATGATGACAAGGAAAATGATAACAGTCATGTTCATATTAAGCTGAGATAATAATATTATTCATGAATCATAAAACCTGTAACATGAAATGAAAAAAATCTCCATTTTTGATTTTTTGTTTCAATTCCAGGGAAAGTGTACAAAGGTATACTCTCCAATGGTCTACATGTTGCAGTGAAACATATTACCAATGGAAGTTACATGGAAACATTTGTTAGAGAAGTGAAAAGCCTTTCCCATGTTAAACATCCGAACCTTGTTACGCTGCTCGGATACTGCGAAAACAATGAATCTGAATGCTTCCTAGTCTATGAACTGTGCTGCAATGGAAGCCTGTCACATTGGCTATTTGGTAATTATTTTTCCTTCTAAGCTTCCTCTGTCCATACAAGTTCTTGAACTGATTAGTTAACTGTGACAGACTATGATAAAGTTCTTTCATGGATTCAAAGACTAGAGATTGCTGTTGATAGTGCAAGAGGCCTCAAGTTTCTACAAACCTACCCAGGTGGCTGCATTGTTCACCGTGATATAAAGGTATACAATCTTATCTGGGATTTTAAGGCCATTGAATCTTAAGAAAGAAGCTAGTCAAATAGAACTCACATTTCTTTGTAATGTATGGTTTATGATCAGCCAGCAAACATTCTTCTTGATGCCAATTTTCAAGCAAAACTTTCAGACTTCGGGTTGTCCAAGGTTATGGAAGTGGATCAATCCTATGTGAGCTCCGAAGTGAGAGGAACATTTGGCTATATAGATCCTGAGTATCGGACAAATCACCATGTGAATGCCTCTGGAGATGTTTACAGCTTTGGCATAGTGTTGTTGCAAGTTCTATCAGGACAAAGGCTCCTTCACAGCAATTTTCACAGACCAATGTCACTAAGTAAAATGGTGAGAAATCATAATATCAGTAATTTAGTATAACAGTTGATTGATGATTTACTAACCAAAAAATAAAATGGCCCACAAAAATATTTCAAGGACTAAAATTGTGAAGACTAAAATAGTGTACTTAGCAATTTTAACACTAAATTACCTTTGACATTTTTTATGATCCTAGGATGTGTATCTGACAAACTAGATCTATAAGTACCAAACTAGCATTTACCATAATTCATCCATGGATTTGGATTTTCAGGCCAAAGATTCTGCTAGAGGTGGCGATATTTCAGAATTTGCAGACCCTAAACTCAATGGAGAGTATTCTGCAGAAGCATTTGGCATCATACTGAAGCTAGCTTTGTCTTGCATAGGGCTCAAGGAACAAAGGCCCTCTATAGCAAAAGTGTTACATAGTCTAGAAAAGGCACTAGATATCTCATCATCATAATAATCACACTCTATTACATTATCTAGAATATATATGATCAAAAGGAAAGAACAGAAATTGTTGTATAGACAATTATGAACATCTATGCATTTATTTGTTTTCTAGCCACATAAAATATTATGTGAAGCATGTTTTATATATCAAAATAAATAACCAAAAAATAGAAGTTATTAAGCAGCTATGGAACTTGGCAGAGTAAGCAGTAATTAAGCATAGGCACAAGCTGGCAAAAAAGTGGAGTTTTGATTTCTCTAGTTTCCATGCTTTATTTTGGAAAGTATATATGAAGCCATAAGAAGAAAAACATGTCCTTAAAATTGAAAATAACATACAAACAAACAAAAGCAGATCACATATTTTACTTGAAGAAGAACAGAAATTGATTGTCAGACATAAACAAACAAGAGTAAATCCTCTCTCATTCTTCTTGAATTGTGAAAACTACTTAGTCTATAGGGCAGTTCACTATTTATGTAGGCATAAAAAAAATCCTAAATAGTATCTAAAATAGTTGATATTTAATTATATTAAAACATATCTTATCTTATCACAAATGATTTGTTCCTCAAGATTAAATAGCCTTAAAATAAATCCAAATATTAATAATAGCAATAATACCAAATTAAATCAACCCACATATTTTGCAATCATATCCATATCTCTAACTTGCATATATGGAATCCAATTAAACCGAATCTATTTTAAATAACTACGTTACATGTACACTAAATCAACCACCTGAATTAAATATATTTTGATATATAAAATATACATTAAAAATAAATTTAACACTATATATATTTATTTTACAATTCTCAATTCAGATCACATATCATTTCCTAACTATTTATTCTTCGATTGATACAGTATGTATACAGTATATCAGATTCATTACATAACAAGGGACGAAGGATATTAGTCGAAAGAAAGAAAGAAAACAGTCTAAAAATACAAAATTTAATAATATCTCATGCAAACCTAATTTATAGAGAAGTCTACATCATACTATCATAGTCCTGTATCGAACCAAAATGATAATTTCAACTGTCACATTTTATTGCGTAATGAAAAATTGACTAATACCTATGCCAAATTACCTATTTATAGACACAGGGGAAATATATTTTTAAAGATTTAATTAATATGTTAAAGC
>NC_029787.2:125325685-125336625 GCF_000816755.2 Arachis ipaensis
TAAACTCCTATTATTAATGTTTGATTTCATCTAAAAAATACTTGATATGATCTTGAATAATTTTTAGAAAAATACTCAAGAGACCATAATTTTAACTAATAGTTCAATATTTTTAGTTCGGCAGTTCAACACTATTAAATATTATTGGCTAACTACTGACTAAAAATAATAAATTCTACTATCTTCTAACATTCTTCAAATTTTAAAATACCAATGATAAAAAAACCTTGAAAAAATTTTAGAATTGAGCTAGAGCTCAAACATAGCTTTCAACAATGGATAAAGATCAAATTGAGACTGATCATAATAACACTAAACTCCAATGCGTGACACCAACATACAGGTGATGGAGACTTGAACCCTTCCCCGTTTACATATATATATATGCAAGCTGGCCCAACTTGCACACTTTTTTGTCCATGCTATCAATAATACTGTGTGTGATGGGTTGTGACCTTTTTATTTTTCTTCCAATTATTCGCCGCCTTTAATTAGTTTAGGAATATTTCTCCATTTAGACTAAATCTAAATTTGAGAATAAAAAAAATCAAAATTAAAATTTTTTTAGTAAATATTTTTATTTTTCCTAGTAAGATTATTTTTTTAGAATATGTTCGGTATGACGGGTACCGGACGGATCGGGTTGGTACTTCGATTGATGAGAGGGGAATCGTCTGATTCCGGATTGCTGGGTTGAAGGGGGTGCAGCCGACGTCCCAAACTTTTCGTATGGAGAAGGGGGGTGTCACCTGCAAAGACACTCCGACGCTCTAGTCAGCAAAGTGTGCAGGCGAAAAAGGGGTAAATGGTATGTGACGTACCTTGGGGGAAGGGTAGGACCTTCCCCATATATACCGTGTCAGAGGTGGGCCCATCAAGGACAGGCCCACCTTCTTCGATGCTTCCTTCCCACAGCTGTAGCATAGCTGTCAGGGACGCGTGTCCGGGTCGGCGACTGAGCGCCTCGCTCTTGACTGTTCGAGTCGGATGGTGCTCGGGTCGGGCCGGCCCGCTAGTTGTTTGGGTCAGGCTGTAATAGTGCCCCCAACGCGCCAGCAATGATCGTGAAGGTGGTTGGTGGCGCATTATCTCTTATTCCGTGTGTTGTCGCCAGGTCGGCCGCCCGTGGAGGGGACGTGCCTCTTGCGCGCGTGTCTGTTTGTTGCTGAGGTGACCGTTTGTCGCCTCATTCCTCGTGCGGAGCATTAAATGCTCATAATGGGTTGGAAAATCCTGTGCGCAAAGATCATTTTGTCCCCAGGCCTTTCCCGCTTCTTGAGTGGCAGTTTTAAACAGTTTTGCATTTCGTTCTCTTCTCATATCCTTACTCTAACCATTTCCATCATCTTCTCCTTTTGAATCTCCAGAGTGTCATTTCTGCATTCTTGCGCATTCTCTCTTCCTCCTCTTCCTTCGAATCTTCATAATTAGTTCAGGGTTTATTTGCTTTATGTTTATTGTTCGGTCTTCTATGTGCATGTTGTTTGCCTGGTTTTGCATGCTGTTTGCTTGATTTTGTATAATAGATGGCTTTTTAGTGTCAAGTAGGTGCGTTAGGGGGGTTACCATTCCAGGGTAGGCTTTGTTTGGATTTAGCTTTTAGCCATGCTTGATCTTAGCTGTTGAATAGGACAAATATAGTTTCTGAACTTTTTCTGGACTCCCGACCTCATAGACTAACGGAGTGGTACCCCCACTGTAGGTATGCCTCACATCGTTTCTCGGGCTTCTCCCTCCGCTGCGAATTACGACCCCTACGCCTGGGTGACTTCCGGCGTGAAGGATTCGCCAAATCAGATGGATGAGGGGGAGTTGACGGAGTTCCGACAAGGCGAGTACTTGTGCGGAGGGACAGACGAGGAAGCCAATTATGACGTCTTTGTTCCTGCCCCCAACGAACGGCTATATGAGCTTAACTTCCATTCCCCTCGGGTCCCCGAGTGGATCTGGTTCTATAAATACATGTTCATTCAGGTTGGGGTTCGTATCCCGTTTTCTCCTTTCCAGATGGCGCTTCTTAATCGGATATCCGTGGCGCCATCGCAACTGCATCCGAACAGTTGGGCTTCTATCCGCTGTTTCGAGATGGTATGCGAATATCTGGAGTTGCCAGTATCTGTTGACGTCTTCCTTTTTTTCTTCAACCTCACGAATCCTTCCAAGGAGGGGAAGGCGAGGAAAGGGTTCATGTCCTTCCGATCTACCCAGGGTCGGAGGATCTTCGGCTTGTTCGAGGACTCTTATCATGGGTTTAAAGATAAATATTTCAAGGTGTGTCCGGTCAATGGTCGTCACCCCTTTTGGTTGTCGTTAGAAGGGGAGCGCCTCATTCTGACGTACTGGAGCTTTGGGGCGGGATCCAACACATTCATAAAGGTATCTTATAAGGGGATGTCCGCTGTGGACAAGAGGGTCGCCGACATGTTGTTGGCAGTTTTTGGGAAGAACTATGTGAATCCCCACCTTTTGATGGGTGACCGGGAGGTCGCCAGGAATTATGTTTGTGAGTTGTTTTGCCTTGTGTTTTTGCGTTTCCATTCATTCGCTTGGTTGTCTCGGTTTCACGACTAACTTGTTTACTTGTTTGTTGCAGTGGAAATGTCTGCTTCTATGACAGGGCTTGAGGATTTGTTCAGGACTTTCTTGGCGGACAACGACGAGGAGGAAGCAGAGAAGGTTGATGAGAAACCGGATGACCCTTCTGAGGATAAAGATCAGGCGACCCCGTCACCCCGTGACACCGAGATGACGGGTAAGAACTCTGACGGGGCGTGCGTTTCTCCAATCCGTGAGGAGACGGCCGGCCCCGAGCACTCGACCTCCGCTCGACAAGAGGATGACGACTTGAAGCTTATCCCCACCCCCAAAAGGCAAATGGCATCCTCCAGCCCGGAAGGGGTTCTTACCGTCATGGAGCGGAACTTTGATGCCAGAACCTTCATAGATTCGCAGCTGCTCTCCGGCACAGAGGATCATTTTCTTGGCACCGAGCTTGCGGGGCAGGTGAGGTGGATGTACCGTACCCTTTTCCGCGATGCCGCAATAGCTCGGAAGGCTGAATTCGAGTTGTCGGAGATGCAGTCGTTGCGCAGGAAGCTCGAATCAGCTGTCACGACCAATAACGAATTCCAAGCTCAAGTCGAAACTCTTCGGGAGCAACTGTCCGAGTCGGGGAAGAAACTGAAGGCCGCTGAGGAGAAAGTCACGTCTGCCGAAGAGAAGCTGAAGGCCTCCGACGACACCATGTCCCGTTTAACCGAGCGGGAGATGACTCTGGAGAGCCAACTTAATGTCGCGCAACGTCGGGTGGTGGCTTTGGAGAAAGAGCGCGACGTGGCCGTCTCGTTGGCTAAGGTCGCTCAAGCTGAGGTTGAGGAGCTTAAGAAGAAACATAAGGTGACCAGAGAGCAAGGGAAGAACGCGATCTTCATGACTAAGGAGGCTCTTAAGGCCCAAGTGAAGATCGTGGCTCCTGACTTCGACACGTCGGCAATTGGGGTTTTCAAAACGATCAAGGATGGCAAGATTGTTGACATGCCCAAGAAATGTGCTCTTGCACCTTGTGCTTTTGTATGGATTTGTGGTTTTGTTGTAGAAATTTTGAAGCTTACTTCGTTATACATTAAGAGTCGCTTGGTCGGTTTGTGATTATTGTCTTTTTCCTGTCTGATAGTATTTTCATTTTGTTTTGTTACCGTTTTGTTGGTATGAGCTTTCCGCTCGTGTTCATTTACCGTTGTGTTGGTAATTCAGCGAAGCCAGGTTGTGGCCTTTTGCTATCGTTGTAGTCGTTCGTTATGGCTTCAGTTTGGGTGGCTCCCGGGGTGATCAGTCCCGGGGTGCCGTATCATGGTTCTGTTTAATGCGTCGTGGAACTTGTTGTTGTGTGATGTGTAAGTAGGAAAAAGAAAAATAAAAGTAAAATTGGTAGAAACTACAAGTGAACATTAACCGGTAATTAAACAAGTTTGTTACCATGGCGGATACAAAGGTAAGTGGTTAAGCGCGTTAGATCGCCTGGCCGGCATGCTTGACCTAGGGGCAAAACCTTCTTAGGTTACCCGCATTCCAAGTTCTCGGGACCTCCCTTCCATCGAGCTTCTCCAATTTGTAGGCGCCCTTGCCAATCACTTCTTTGACACTGTAGGGGCCTTCCCAGTTTGCCGCCAGTTTGCCTTCTCCCTGGGTCAGTAGGCCGATGTCATTGCGCCGTAGGACGAGGTCATTTTGCTCAAATTCCCTCTTGAGCACTTTGGTGTTTTAGTGCAGGGCCATTCTTTGCTTTAGTGCTACTTCTGACAAGTGGGCCTTCTCCCTGGTCTCATCTACTAGGTCCTTCTCTACAGCTTCTTCCACCCCCTTGAGAAGTAACCGTGGGCTCGGCTCGCCGATCTCTACGGGTATCATTGTGTCTACCCCGTATGTCAGGCGGAAAGGGGTTTCTCCCATGGCGGACTGCTAGGTTGTACGGTAGGACCAGATGACTGAGGCGAGCTATTCGGCCCATGCTCCTTTCTTGTTGTCTAGCCGCTTCTTGAGGCCTAGCAAGATCACCTTATTTGCGGACTTGACTTGTCCATTTGTCTGGGGGTGCTCTACTGAGGAAAATTTTTGTTTAACGCCCAGGCCGGCAAGGAATTCTACAAACTTTTTGTCGGTGAATTGCATCCCGTTGTCTGAGATGACGACTTCCGGGATGCCGAACCGAGTTATCACCTGCCTCCACATGAACTTTCTACAATTGGACGAGGAGATGGTGGCTAGTGGCTCGGCCTCTATCCATTTGGTGTAATAGTCAACGGCGACTATGAGATATTTGACTTGCCCTGGGCCAACCGAGAAAGGTCCCAAGAGGTCGACTCCCCACTGTGCGAAGGGCCAGGAGGACGTCATCAGGCTCAGTTCGGTGGCCGGTGCTCTGTGGAAGTTAACGTTCTCTTGGCACTTGACGCATTTTTTCACGAACTCCTTAGAGTCTTCCATCATTGACGGCCAGTAATATCCAGCTCGGATGAGCTTCCTCGCTAGGGCTTTGCCACCGATGTGGTGACCACAACACCCCCTCGTGGACTTCTCTGAGCACGTAGTCCGTCTGGTCGGGGTGTAGGCACTTCAGCAAGGGTTGGCTAAGTCCCTTTTTGAACAGTTGCCCTTGTATGACCGTGTATTTGGCAGCCTCCCTTCTCAACGCTATAGCTTCCTTCTCACCTCCAGGGAGTTTGCCGTTTTGCAAGAAATCGGTGATGGAGTCCATCCAGGAGGGGCTTATCTTGGTCAGGTGGAGGGCAACTGCTGGTTCTTTCGTGATGCCTTGAATAAGGGATCGGTTGCCGGTTCCAGGTTTCGTGCTCGCTAGCTTGGATAGGAGATCTGCCCGTGTGTTCCTCTCTCTCGGAACGTGTTGGACCGTGACCTCCTCGAACTGTTTGCTCAGTTCTTTGACCATCTCCAAGTACTTCTGCAACATCGAATCTTTGGCTTGGTAGCTTCCATTTACTTGCGACATGACGATCTGTGAGTCGCTGCATACTTCTAGTATCGTGGCCCCGACTTCCCAGGCTAAGATCAAGCCACCTAGAAGGGCTTCATATTCTGCTTGGTTGTTCGATACGGAAAACTCGAACTTGACCGATTGTTCGTAGATGACCCCGGTTGGGCTTTCCAAGATGATCCCAGCGCCTCCAGATGTCTGGTTGGAGGCTCCGTCTACATGGAGCTTCCACCGTGTGCCCGTGTCCTCGGTTGGGTCTTTGGTTACTTCCACCAGGAAGTCCGCCATTGCTTGCGCCTTAATTGCATGTCGAGGCTCGTATCTTAAATCATATTGGGATAGTTCGATGGCCCAGGTCATCATCCTTTCCGCTAGGTCGGGTTTCTGGAGCACTTGACGAATTCCCTGGTCCGTTCTTACGACCACTTGGTGACCTTGGAAGTATTGCCGTAGTCTGCGGGAAGAGGTTAGGAGTGCTAGCGCCAGTTTCTCCAACTTGCTGTACCTAAGTTTTGCTCCTTGCAGCGCTTTACTCACAAAGTAAATTGGTTGTTGAACTTTCCCTTCTTCCCGCACTAAGACCGCTGCCAGCGCTTCCTCCGTTATAGCTAGGTACAGGTAGAGCGGTTCTCCGACCACGGGTTTACCGAGCACAGGTGGTGTTGCAAGTATCTTTTTGAAATGGTTGAATGCTTCTTCGCATACCGGGGTCCATTCAAATGCTATTCCCTTTCTCGTTAGTTGAAGAAAGGTAGGGCCTTTGCTGCTGACGCCGTGAGGAAACGAGATAGCGCGGTGAGCCTTCCCGCCAGTCTCTGGATGTCTTTGACACAGCCTGGGCTCTTCATTTGGAGTATTGCTTGGCATTTTTCAGGATTGGCTTCCACCCCCCTTTGGGTTATCATGAATCCTAGGAACTTCCCGGCCTCCATGGCAAAGGCGCACTTGAGAGGGTTGGGCCTCATGCCGTGTCGTCGGAGGGCCGCGAACACATTTCCAAGGTCACTTAGAAGGTCTTCGGGTTGGGTGGTCTTGGCAAGGATGTCGTCCATGTAGACTTCCACCGTTTTGCCAATGGTGTCGCCGAATATCTTGTTCATCAACCTTTGGTATGTGGCCCCTGCGTTCTTCAGGCCAAAGGGCATTACCTTGTAGCAATAGATTCCTCCTGGAGTTATGAATGCCGTTTTTTCTTCGTCTGGCTGGTGCATCGGTATCTGATTGTAGCCGGAATAAGCATCCATAAAGCTCAGATACCGGTACCCCGCCGCCGCGTCGACGAGTGCATCAATGTTGGGTAGGGGGTAGCAATCCTTGGGGCATGCTTTGTTGAGATCAGAATAATCCACGCACATCCTCTATTTCCCATTATGCTTTCTTACTAGGACTACGTTCGACATCCAAGTCGAGTAGTCATGTTCCCGGATGAATCCTGCTTCGAGGAGGCTGGCTGTCTGCTTGGCCACCTCTTCTGCTCTTTCTTGTGACATCTTCCTCCTCCTCTGGGCCACCGGTCTGGCTTCTGGCTTGACGGCCAAATGGTGCGACATGAGTTGGGGGTCTATCCCCGGCATGCCGGTCGGTGTCCAAGAAAATAGGTCACTGTTGGCCCTGATCATTTCCATTAAAGGTTCTTTCAGCTCGTGAGGGAGATTTCTGTTCACGAAGGTGAACTTCTCCTCCGTGTCGCCGACTCTAAACTTCTCCAGGTTCCCCTCTGGTTCGGGTCTCAACTTGTCGCTGACTCTGGCGTCCAAGTCGACGAGGAACACTCCTGATGCTTCTTTGGATTTCTTTCTTAACGAGAGACTGGCATTGTCGCAAGCGACTGCCATTTCCAGATCTCCCCTTACAAACCCTATTGATCCTTCTTCAGTTATGAACTTCATTATCAGCATCCTTGTGCTGATGACTGCCCCTAGGTCGTTGATGGTCTTCCTCCCTAGGATGATGTTGTAGGCCGTGGAGTCTCGTAGGATCACGAACTCTGCCATTTCCGTTCTTCTCCATTGGCATTGTCCCACGGAGGTCGGCAGGGAGATTATCCCGTCCGGCTTAATGAAGTGGTCGCCGAGCCCTACAACGCCGTGCTGGTGAGTCTTTAAGTCGGCGTCCCTTAGGCCCAAGGTGTCGAACACATTGCGGAACATGATGTTCGAATCTGCCCCCGTGTCTACAAGGATCCGCTTGATGAGGCCGGTTCCCACTCTGCCCGTAATGACCATGGGAGGATTTTCCGCGACCTCGTCGAACCATTGGTCCTCCGGGCCGAAAGAAATGGATGGAAGTTTCTTGGGGCTTCGCGCAGAGGATGTGGAAACCGCCAGGACTTTAGCGTCTTTCTTATGTGCCGACTTGGACCTAGGCGCCGCGTTTCTCGCCGTTACCATGTTTACTATGGTAAGGCCGTGGTCGTTGTCCTCCGGCTCTTGGCATCGCTTTGCTGCCCGGGTGTTGTCTTTGCCCTCGTGGTCGCGATTCTGTCTCCTCAGCTCCCTAATGAGGTGGGAGAACTCGGCTAGCTTTGCATCCCTGATCGCTTGCTCCAGTGCGTCTTTCAGGTCGAAGCAGTCTTGTGTCTTGTGCCTATAGCCCTTGTGGTAATCACAGTAGAGGCTCCTGTTCTCCCCTGTTCGTTCCTTCAGAGGTCGGGGCTTCGACAAGATCCCCTTCTCGACTATTTGTTGGTAAACTTCCATAATCGGCGCGGTGAGGGGAGTGTAATTAGTGAACTTCCCGACACGAGGAAACGGCCTGGGAGTCTTACTCGGACCGCCGTCCCTGGCGTGTTCCTTTTCTCTTTCTCCGCTCCCGTGATGCCGGGTTTGATTGTAAGAGGGCTGCTGTTTGTTGGCAGCCACGACCTGACTGACTTCTTCATCGTTAATGTACTCCCTGGCTACACATTGGATCTCCTGCATTGTCCACACTGGCTTCGTGGTGAGGTGCTTTCTGAAGTCCTCGTTTAGAAGTCCGTTCGTTAGGCACAAGCTTGCAACCGAATTCGTCAGCCTGTCGATCTCCAAGCACTCATCGTTGAATCGGTCTAGGTATTTCTTGGTCGGCTCGCCGGATCTCTGGGTCACTCCAAGTAGATTGATTGGGTGCTTTGTCTTTGCGATCCTGGTTGTGAATTGGGCTAGGAAGGCGCGACTGATGTCCGAGAACCTGGTCACCGAGCCCTGCGGGAGGTTATTAAACCACCGTATTTCAGGTCCTGCTAAGGTGACCGGGAAAGCGCGACACCTTACCTCGTCTCCCACTCCCTCCAGGTTCATTCTGGCTTCGAAAGCCGTAAGGTGCTCCTGCGGGTATTGGGTTCCGTCGTACCTCATGTCAGTTGGCTTGTCAAACTATTTTGGCAGCCAGACCTCGAGGATGGAACGATGGAATGGGGTTGCGCCCATTATCATTGGTCCCCGCGTTCTGGTTGTTCTTCCCTCGTCGTCCTCCCGACGAGCATCCTCGCAGTTTCGCTCTGTGGTACGCCTGTCGTGCCTGGCGTATATGAGGGGGTCGTGGCGTCTTCTCGCGCGTCCTCCTTCCCTAGCGTTCTCGGGCTCAGATTGTGGGCTAGCTGTTCCTCGGGAGCGGCTTCTCGAGACGGAGTGGGAGTAGCTCGATTCGGAAGTTTGTTGACAATGTTCTCGGCCTGCCAGCCGGCGCTCTATGTCTTGCATCCTGTGGCGTAGTTCTTGCATTATTCTGGTGCTGTTGTCGCCAGTTCCCCCGAAGGGGCGCCTTTCAGGAGATCGTGTGGTTTGTCTTGGAGGGGACCTCGTGCGTTGCCGGGGAGAGGCCGCGGAGGCTTCCCCTCTGCGCTCAGTCTCGTGGGCTGTTCCTCCTGGGCCCAGTACAACGTCCATTCAGGCGCTCCCCACAGACGGCGCCAATGTTCGGTATGGCGGGTACCGGACGGATCGGGTTGGTACTTCGATTGATGAGAGGGGAATCGCCTGGTTCCGGATTGTTGGGTTGAAGGGGGTGCAGTCGACGTCCTGAACTCTTCGTATGGAGAAGGGGGGTGTCACCTGCAAAGACACTCCGACGCTCCAGTCAGCAAAGTGTGCAGACGAAAAATGGGTAAATGGTATGTGACGTACCTTGGGGGAAGGGTAGGACCTTCCCCATATATACTGTGTTAGAGGTGGGCCCATCAAGGACAAGCCCACCTTCTTCGATGCTTCCTTCCCACAGCTGTAGCATAGCTGTCAGGGACGCGTGTCTGAGTCGACGACTGAGCGCCTCGCTCCTGACCGTTCGGGTCGGGTAGTGCTCGAATCGGGCCGGCCCGCTAGTGGTTTGGGCCAGGCCCGCTAGTGGTTTGGGCCAGGCCGTAACAAAATATATTATTGTGTTTCTCTCTTTAAAAACACATACATTATTTATATAGATGTGCTGTATACTTGTATGAGCCAGTTGTATAGGATAGTTTCAATAAAGAGTTAAGATTGTTTTTTTTAATAGAAAAAATAAAATAAAATAAATATATTAAGAATAGAGTGCACTTTTCATTTAATAAAAACACAAAAAATTGTCTAATAATAATAATAATAATAATTGAAAATGCGTCATCCTATTGGATTTCATCTCCATCACCATCTCCATCTCGATCTTTAGCTTGTTTTTTTCTTTGGTTTTAGCTATTTATGACCCAGTCAGCAATTGAGTGCAGGAGAGGAGAGGAGAGAAGAGAAAAGAAAAGTAAAATGGGCGTGCCATAAATCAGCATATAACGCCATTACCACCGCCTTCAATTCACAATGTCCTTTTCCCTTAATGGGATGCTTTTATACCAACTCATGTGTTCGAAAAAATATTTTATATACCAATTCGGAGGGTCCGTTTTCTTTGTATTGAAAAACAAAAAACACTAATCGGACAGTCCGATTTGTTAATGATAAATTTTAAATTTTTTCTCTCTCACAACTCGGACCATCCGATTTGGTAATTCAATTTTTTTTAAACAGAATTCGGATAGTCCGATTTCTTCTATCCCACATTCATGTATAGCACCCCCATCCTCCATAGCAATGCATAACACACACAGGCATGGCATATCTAAATTTTTTAGCCTTTTTCTGAATGTAGTCAATGTACAATTCTTTGAAACTCTTCATTTAAATAAAAAATTATTTTTCTTTTTTTTTAATAAAAATACTTAATATAAGGTGAATTCTACCCAACCCCCTCTAAAATAACATGTAAGTTACTCTTCATGATGTGTCACATTTTAATTGGTCATTACTTAACTATAGTTGGGTTATTTTGTAATTTATTATTTGAGATGGGTAATTATATAATTTCTTAAAATATTAAAATTCTACCCCATTAATTGAAGCACGTTCTCACGCAATCTCTTTCTACAGTGCATCATTCCTTAACGAGTCGTTGAATTTCCATGGCTTGTAACTTCTTCGTTCTTCCCAGTATAGTCAGCACCGACTTC
>NC_029787.2:125337010-125341581 GCF_000816755.2 Arachis ipaensis
AAAAAAAAAAAAAAGAAGGGGGATTGAGTGAGAGGACAAGAGATAGCAATGAAGTCCGCGTTGGCTATACTGGGAAGAATAGGGAAGTTACGAGCCATGGGAATTCAACGACCCGTTAAGAAACAATGCACTGTAGAAAGAGATTGCGTGAGAACGTGCTTCAATTAATGGGGTAAAATTTTAATATTTTAAGAAATTATACAATTACCCATCTCAAATAATAAATTACAAAATAACCCAACTATAGTTAAGTAATGATCAATTAAAATATGACACATCATGAAGGGTAACTTACATATTATTTTAGAAGGGGTCGGGTAGAATTCACCTTAATATAAACGCACATTATTAGTCCCACCTAAAACTCCTATATTGAAAATGAATATCATAGCATATTTCATAACATTTATTAATTGGTGGAGATCACTCGTTCAAATATCAATAATCGAATGAAAGAGATTTAGGGCCGTTTAGAAACTCTAGAAATAACTTTTTTTAACTTTTGACTTATGAAAAGTAGTAGTATTAATGTTTGGTACAATTTTTAAAATCAAATTATAATTTTTTAAAAAGCTATTTAGGAGCTTATAGAGAAGTTAAAAAAAATGACTTCTCTCATAATACTTCTACTTTTCATCACATTTCTATAAAATAAGTACTTTTAAAGTTAAAAATACAAACATAAAATAACTTATTTATAAATTACTTTTAACAGAGTCATTTATTGTTTAAGTTATTTTATCAAAAAGAACTTAATTAAATTGGTTACCAAATTGGACCTTATTCTCCTTTAATCAAATATCAATAATTTTATATCTGTCTTAAATAAGAAAAAGAAAAAAAAAAGTTCCAAAATATTGATCAACTATACCATTACCATGGAAATGCTTACAAAACTTACTTACAAACAACTCCTTAATATCCCTTTTTATTGCCTATACATTACTCTAGCAAGTAAAAAGACTTATACCGGTTGTTATTAACCATACATTAAAATTGGGCACAAATAATATTTTTCTGCCAAATACTAAAATACCAACATTTTTAGCCAAAAAAACAGATAATTGATTAGTATTAACTTAAATTCAAGACAAATACAAAAAAAAAAAAAACATTAACTACTAAATATTTTTGACCAATTTAGATTGTACATGCAATAATTCATTAGGAAATTAAAAAAAAAAATTACTAATATTTTTATTTAGTTTTTAGTTTTTATGTAAGAAATAACAAGCATGCGGGTGAGACTAGGAGTGAGGGTGGCCATCAAACATTAAACAAGATGTCTCACCCGATTTCCATGCTCCCCCTAACTTTAAGGCCAACCCTACAGAGCAACAACCCTGCCAAACGCCCAAACCTAAGGAAATCATACTCACATGACTCTTTTTGATACATTGCCTTTACCATCCAAATCAGATCACTTAACCAAAAATAATAGCCAGCTACAAAACAACTAAGCAAAATAGATTAAGTATTAAGCCACCATCACCACCACACCCCAATATATAGGCCACATTTTTCTACTCATAATACACTACTAGACATGGCACTAATTTGGCAACTCAACCTTCTCTTCTCACCTCTCATAATAATATGCTTATTATCAAACGTGGTTTCTTCACGCACTAGGCCCTTCACAGCTCCAACTGTGACACCCTTGACTAATTCCTTCCCTCGTGTCCCAATTGATCCTGCTTTTTCTAATGCTTTTGGGGCCTCCAATGTCAAGCTCCTTGCTAATGGGACCATGGCCACTCTGGCTCTCGACAAACTCTCAGGTGCGTCCGTGCGTCCGTGCCTGTTAAGCCGCTAGTATTATATAATCAATTCTTCAAACATGGTTATTCTTCTATTGCAGGCTCCGGATTGGTGTCCAAAAGCAGTTACTACTATGGATTCTTCAGTGCTGCAATCAAATTACCAGCTGGTATATCATCTGGAGTTGTAGTTGCCTTCTATGTAAGCTACCTAATAATATTATATATAGTCATTAATTAGTCAAAGCTTAGATATTAGTTTATAATTAACAGAAAATCATTGTGAAACTAACTAGATAAAGTGTTATATATACCAGTTGTCTAATGCAGATAAATTCCCTCATAACCATGATGAGATTGATATCGAACTCCTTGGGCATGACAAGAGGAACGATTGGGTTATCCAAACAAATGTGTATGCCAATGGAAGCGTGAGCACTGGAAGAGAAGAAAAGTTCTACTTCTGGTTCGACCCAACAAAGCAGTACCATTACTATAGCATCTTGTGGAACAGTTATCATACAGTGTAAGAACCTTAATCACTAATCATCTCCTTCACCAAAACAGAGTAATCTCATCATATAGCTTCTACAGTTTTTGGTATAACAAATCATCTTGGATGACGTGTAAATTATTTTTCACTAGTATACACAAATTTCTTCTTAAAAAACAAAAAAAAAAGGAATGATGGGGCAGCAATTTTGGTATTTTGTAACCATCAATTGGTCATTAATAGTGTTTTTAATGGTAGGAGATAACTCACTTTTGTTTTGATGGTCAGTAAATTAAAATTTAGATAAAATATATTTTTTGTTCTTAATGATTACGATTATTTTTAAAAATACTCCTAACATTCATTCAATTTTATTTCTAACGTTTTCTACTAATTCAATTTTGTCCCTAATTTTTTCGATTTATCTCAAAACTATTCTTATGGTTAGTTTTCAATTTTGTCCTTGATATTTTATATGAAATTAACGTGTAGAGATAATTTAAAATGTAACTAAATATTAAGAATATTCTTGAAAAAAAAGGATAAAAGTCAAAAGATAAAATATTTTAATTGATATATTAATATTATATAAGTGGAGTAGTTGTGAAAAGAATTGTAATTTGAATTTATGTAGGTTCCTAGTGGACAACATTCCAGTGAGGGAATTCATACACGGGACTGTTTTCCCATCAAAACCGATGTCGGTGTATGCAACAATATGGGATGGTTCAGAATGGGCCACACATGGTGGAAAATACCCAGTTGATTATAAGTATGCACCATTTGTTGTTTCATTCTCAGAGATGCAACTCACTGGCTGCACTTCTGATCCATTAGCATGCTCTAAATCCACCCCTTCTTCTGGTGTAGACCCTGTTAATGGACCTCAATTTACCAAGCTATCCCCACAACAGCTGGCAGCACTTGATTGGGCTAGAAAGAAGCTCATGTTTTACTCCTATTGTACTGACAAGAACAGATATAAAGTCATGCCACCAGAATGCCACTAAATACATAAATAAATATTTTTAACTATTCTTTTTTCTCATACTTATACTTTTCCAATTTTTTTTTATTATTTTTCTTCACCTGAGTGGGGAATGGGGAATAATAGTAATGTTGTGGTTTCAATAGAACATTCAATATGGTCAAGTCAATGTATAATGCATGTAATTTTATGTATGTATCTACAATAACAATACTTCATTATATTTATACACTCGCATTCAAGTTTCTTCACATAGTTGTGAAATGATGTTAACTTTCTTGTACTTTCTTTCCTTCTTCTACTTATAAAAGGTAAAAGTCTTCAATACCAAATTATAATTACTGGTTAATTAATAGTAAACTCTATTGCCATTTTTACTTTACATTGAATTTTGATATTCACATACCCAACTACCCATGTGATGATGCCCATGTTGTGATCACATCAAAATGTTGGTCACCTAATGATAAGAAAACATGCACAAAATATGTTACCAATTCAGAAAAATACAGTATGGCCGTTTTGGGTTATGTGTTTCTAACTTTTATAAAGGCACATGTTAACTGTTAAGGAATGAAAAAAAAAATCCATTACATTTTATTGAAAAGTTAAATTTGATTATTTTTTAAAATATAAACGTTGTCTTTTTTTATATATATATACACTAAAATAATGTATATAACATTATTCTTATATTTATTTATTTATAATATAGATCCTTAAATAAGCATGTTGCTGTGACTTGTAATGATATATTGGGTGGATACCATGTGGCATGTGCCCAGCACAGGGGTAGATCCATCTGAATAGAACGTTGAGAATTGCAGATTTCAATAACAACTTTAAATTATTTTAATATAAAACTTAAAAAGATGAAAGAAGAAAGTAGACAAAGAGTATAAACACTAAACAGAAACCTTTTTTTTTTTTTCCCTTCCTTGGAACCTTCGGCAATCGGCAGCAGTAAACACAGCCTTGGCTAGTCACTCTCATAGCATATAGCCATGTGGGACACAAGTCTTAAAATAGAGATTAGAGATTTTGAGTCCTCTTATTATCTTTCATGTTATCTTTTGGAGAAATTCTTTTTGTGTATACATTTTTCTAGTATCGCAAAATAATATATATTGTAAACAAACTTGAGTAAAACTTTGTATCCATTTAAAAGTCTGTCGCTGACCACTGAGTTGTTGCATGCACAAGGCGGGATTCGAACAGTAAACTGACCACTCGACCAATCTAAGTTAGTTTAGTAGTTGTCTTCTATTTTTTTTTGGGTCAGTAGTCGCCTTCTTAATAACAGAGTTGGGTTATCTGATTGAGTAAAAAA
>NC_029787.2:125341611-125348668 GCF_000816755.2 Arachis ipaensis
TAGTCCTTTCTTATATTTTTCTTTTCCTTCATTTTCCTTTTATTTTTTTTTTCCAGTCCACCACTTACTGCATTGACTCAAGTTTCTTGGCCAGAAGTTCAATGTTTTCGGCTTACCAAAACTCAAACAATACAAAAACACTTTCAAACAACATCTTAAGACACTTTCCTTTTTGGGTCCAAAGCCCAATGTCTTGAGTTGGACTTATCCGCATGACGGCCCAAATGTAATAAACAAGAGAAAAGGGGGAAACTACTCCGTTATACTACTACTACTAGAGAGAGCGCACCAAAAAATAAAAAATACTGAGAGAGAGAGTACTCCTTAAGTTAAGGTGAAAATTGAGGTACAATCAACTTTATATAAAATTGATAATTAAGAATCGTTAAATTATTTGACTAATTTAATTAATTTTTTATATAATGACTCTCAGTTATTAACTTCACGTGAAGTTGACTGCATCTAAGTATTCACCTAAATTTAATACTGAAAGGTTTGACGGTTTGACAGCTTATTTTGGAGAAGTCACTAAAATCAGCAACTTCAGAATTAAAGTAATTTCAAGAAAAAAATTTAAAAACAAGTGGACGAGTGGTAAGAGATTTATTATGGAGTTGAAGGTTTAAGGTGATAACTAAAGAAGTGACATAAAATATAAATACTTAATATTCCTAAAAAAATTAAAATACATAAGACTTGTAGGAGTAACGACAGAGTATGAGGCGAAGAATGAAGGAGAGGAGGCGGCGTTTGGTAGTTTAATTTCAAGCAGTTAATGGAGGTGTACTTGTTATGAGCTAAGCCTCAGAGTGGTCCCTGAAGTTACACTCGTGCTTCACAGTAGTTCCTAAAATTATTAATTACCCAAATTGGTACTTGAAGTTAAACGCCGAGACTCAGTGTTGTCCTTCCGGCACATTTCCTCCAGGTGGCGTCATCGGAAAGCTGATGTGGCTAATTTGGTGACACGCGGGCAAGGCTAAAACGACGTAATTTTGTTGGTGGCGCGTAAATGGCCGAAAACGACGTCGTTTCACTCCAAAAGTTGGTTTTGAAGACTCCCCCATCAAACGTTAACGTAACGCATTGTCTTCCCTCCCTCAAAATACAACACAAACCCCTGCTCCCCTTTACTCGTCAATGGCGGTGGTTGGATTGTGGTAACTGTTGCGATTTATGTGGAGCACGACTGCTATATAGGATTGGATATCATCATTTGCCTCAAACAAAGACTGTATCGAAGGCCCATCTCTCTGGAAAAGGTAAGGAAAAAAGGAAAAATATAATGTGATATAAGGAATGTTCTGTTTTTTGTTAAGGTTGTTAGTTTAATCTCTTCAGTAGTTAGAAACGATTTTTTGGAGTGTTATCTGTGGGTATGCATGTTTGTGTTTCGCAATATTTAGCTAGGGTTTGATCGCAACTAGTTTTCAGAGTGGTTAGGCTAATGAAGGTGTTGACTGTATGAGGGCTGTTTGTCATAGGGAAATGCTATTTCTTATCTATTATGCTCTGCTGCATTTACAGTTAATGTAGTTTCCAACTTGTTAATATGGTTGAAGATGATGAGGTTGATCATGAAATTTTGTTTCTAAATTGCAGATGGAAGATCCTTGGATTACCATCATATTTCACCATGGAGGCTTATTCGTCACAGAGCGTGATGGAGCTGTGAATTACAGTGGTGGACAGATTTTTGAGTTGCCGAGAGTTGACGTAGACACTGTGGATGTATTTTTTATCCGAGACTACTATAAGACACTTGGGTATGACAATGTGACTCACTGTTGGTGGCTGGTGCCTAATAGGCCATTGCAAAGAGGGCTTAGAGCTTTGACACATGACAAAGAGCTCATGGAGATGTGTTATGCTGGTCAGACCAACAAGGGAGTTGTCCATGTGTATTATGAACATGGGGTCTCTGAACCTGTGTTTAATGAGAAAACAGGACTAGCATCATCCAAAGGCAAGGAGTTGATAGTGCTACCAGACCCTATTCCACATACATACCCCAGCATCAATGTGACAGTCAATACAATTTTCACCACATTACCACCAATTCCAACCTCAGAAGCAATGAACACCACAATTCCTACTCCAACAACAATCCCTCCAACTATGCCTACTGGTAAAGGTATTTCAGGACCAAAGCATAAGAGTCACACTACTGCAACTTCTGTTAGTTATTCCAAATCACCACCCAAAGAAATGGCAGCACCCACAGCTGCTGCTCCCAGTGTTAAGCCCACCCCACCACCAAAAACAATGGCCAAACCCACAGTTGCCACTACTTCTAAGCCCAACCCACGACCAAAAAGACTGGGCCACTCCACTGCTGCTCCTACTATGAAGCCCAACCCACCACCAAAGTCAACGGCCCAGCCCACTTCAAAACCTGTAACAAGATCAACATCACAAAAATCAAGGAGGTCTGATATACCAAAAAAAGGCCCTCAGAAAGTAAAGAATGCAGCATTACATGCTAGGAGGCCTTTAACAAGATCAGCTGCAACTGGAACTTTTGGAAGAGCATCTGTTAAGGGAAATGATCTTAAGACTGTGTTTGTTAGCTTGTCTAGTGAGGAAGAATCTTCAGACTCCCATGACAGTTATGACAGTGTAGAGGACGAACCGTATAGGCCTGCTGCTGATGATGTCTCTAGTGAGGAAGAAGAAGTGGTTGGGCAGAGATCAACTGGAAAGAAGAGTGATGCTAAAGATGTTAATGAAAAGAGTTCAGTTATGCTTGAGGATGATGGGATTGTGTGTGCAGAGTCAGGGTCTGAAGATGATGAATTCTTCTTTGGCCCGATTCCGAAGGTTGGTGAAACGGGAGCATATTATGATGCTCAAGATGGAGCTTATGATGAATCTGATGGTGAAGAGTCTTGGCACTCTGAGGAAATGAAGACTCCACCAAACTCTGAGGATGAGTTAGACGAGGTTGAGTCAGATGAGGTGTTTCCGGTATTTAGGGAAGGAGGAAGGTTTGGTGAGCTTAAACTAAAGGTTGGGATGAAATTTAATTCTAAGATGGAATTCAAGGAAGCTGTTCGTGAGTACTGTATCCAGCAGGGAAGGCGGATCTGGTGGAAGAAGAATGACAATTTAAGGATGAGGGCTGTTTGTAAGGGAGAGGAGTGTGGCTGGGTAGTATATGCTTCCATGGACAGTGAGGGTAACTGTTGGCAGATCAAGACATTTATGGACGATCACACTTGTCCTAGAGAGACTAAGAACAGGCTAGCTAACAGGAAGTGGCTGGGTTGCAAACTGGTTAGGAAATTAAGAAAATATCCCAACCTTAGACATTGTGAAGCTGCCCAGTACTTTAAGAGCAAGTGCGACTTAGACCTCAACAAGTCTTCACTGACAAGGGCTCTAGGGGATGCTAGGGCCATAGTTTATGGAGATGCTGCTGCCCAGTATGGTATGGTTAGGGATTACGGGTTGACATTACTGAAAACTAATCTTGGCTCCACTGTGAGTATTGGGGTTACACCTCATCCCAATCCTGATGAAGATCCAACCTTTGATAGGATGTACATTTGTCTTGATGGGTGTAAAAGAGGGTTCAAGGCTGGCTGCAGACCACTTATAGGGTTGGATGGAGCATTTCTAAAAACAAAACATGGTGGTCAAATCCTCTCTGCAATTGGTCAAGACGCAAACAATCACATTTATGTGATTGCTTATGCAATAGTGTCCATCGAAAACACGGAGAATTGGCGATGGTTTCTGGAATTGCTGCACCAAGACTTGGGTGACTACAAGCAACATGGTTGGTGTTTTATTTCAGACATGCAAAAGGTATGCATATCTATTGCTAGTTATCCTAACTAACAGTTGTCATTCTTAGATATACCTGCTGCTGAGTAGTGAATAATAGTAGTATAAATTGAATAACATGTGTAAATTAAATAATTGTTGAATTGAATATCTGCTGGTTTATAAACACAAATCTGTTTATTTAGATTGAGTAATTGTTGTATGCTGCATAGTTGATGGTTGCATTATAGGGGGTAGTATCTGTGTACTCAGCTAAGCTAAGGACCAAGTTATGTGAATTAAATAATTGTTGAATTGAATATCTGCTGCTTTATAAACACAAATCTGTTTACTTAGATTGAGTAATTGTTGAATGCTGCATAGTTGATAGTTGCATTATAAGGGGTAGTATCTGTGTACTCAGCTAAGCTAAGGACCAAGTTGATGTCACTTACACAACTTTAGGGACCACTATGAGTTCATTAAAATAACATTAGGGGCCATTTTGAGGCTCGATTTGAAACTTTGTGACTGGCTTGTTGGATTTGCAGGGTCTAATTCATGCAGTTCAGGATGTGCTCCCAAATGTCCATCACAGATTCTGTGTATGGCATTTATGGAGGAACTTCAACAAACAGTGGAAGGATAATCAGCTTAGAGGTTTGCTTTGGGAGTGTGCAAGGTCTACGACTCAAGAGGGATTTGTGGAAGGGATGAAAAAATTGGAAAAGCTAAATAAGGATGCTTGGAGTTATCTATGCAAATGGCCAAAGAATTCATGGAGCAGGACATTCTTCAGCATTGCACCAAAAATGGACAATATCTGCAATAATGCATGTGAGGTTTTCAACTCACGGATCAAGGACCCTAGAGCCAAGCCTATTATTACACTGCTGGAGGAGGTCAGGATGTACATCATGAGATCTATAGCCATGTGTGCATGCATGTGCTGCTTTGGCCAGGGCTGGTAGAAGGCCAGATGAATTCTGTCATAGCTGGTTGACCATGGAAGCATACAACAACACCTATGGCTTCCATATAAATCCAATTCCTGGCCAGGCACTGTGGGAGAAATCACCTTATAATAGACCTCAAGCACCAAAGTTCAAAAAGAAGCCAGGGCCAATCAAGAAGAAAAGAAGAAAGGATGCTGATGAGGAGCCAAGTAAAGGCAAGAAGCAGAAGACCTCAATGAAAAGAGTTCATAAAAAAGGACATTGTCGCTATTGTGGTGAATCTGGTCACACAAAGAGGAACTGTCATAAGAGGGCCGTTGATGAAGAATCAGCTGCTGTGGCGGCGGCTGCTGCTGCTACTAATTCTAATGCTAATGGAGGTGAGGTCAACAATTCTGCTCCAACTGCTGCTGTAAATGGTGGTAATGCCCCAGCTGTGTCACAGGATCAGGTTGATCTTAGTCACTTTAAAATTTTGGTGTTTCATACATAGGTGCAACAACCTGCTGTTCGGCCATCCAAACTGCCTCCTAAGAGAAAGTTGTCCACACCCAATGCTACCACCCAACCATCCAGCACCCCATCTGCAAGCACTCCATCTCCTCTATCTGCAAGTACTCCATCTGCAACCACTCCATCTGCAAGCACTCTCCCAACAAGCAGTCAGCTTGCAAGCACTGAAACAGCAACGAATCTACCAGCAATGCGATTTGTGCCTAATCCGGGATTCAAGCCACCCAGAACCAAGAATTAGTGACTTAGTTTTTTGTATTTAGGGACAGTATGGTGTCTTTATTTCTCTGTTTGCCTGAAGTAATGTACTGTGTATGCTTTCTTGCTTACAATTTCAGTGTTGGAGATTGAAAACTTATGACACTTATGTTTTGAAAACTCTGATATAGTTGGTGACTATTGTTCTGGCTTTATAATGCCTTATTTTGGATGTAATCACTACAGTATGAAATATGAATTATGACTTTCTTGAAGAGATACGTGACAGATTTTTGGTTTTATTTTGCACTCTCATATGCGATTAAGATGCTTTCCAAAAACTATAAACTCCTATTTTATTGACAACATATGCAAGCACACTAGTCTCAATCACTTTAATTTTCATTTCTTTCAAACAAACTGACAGGTACAACTACAGCAACAACATGCATAATTCATGTGTTTCTTCCCAGATACAATTGGCCAAATTGCCTATCTAACTTTAAGATAAGAATACCTACTGTAACCAGCAGCATAAATACAAACACCAAAACTCCACCCACTTTTAGAACCCTAACTTCAGACTCTAATCTTCCAAGTTTCCAAGCAAACTTCATCTTCCATTCTTCATTGTCAATTGAAGGGCTTGCTCTACCATCACATGTGATCACATCTTCTTCAAGAATTTTATCAATCCACATAAACAAACCACACCACTTCTTGCCTACAGTCTGCACCAAGGTAAAAGAATCAACCAAATTTATATCCAAAATTACAGCAAACAACAACAACAACAACCACTTACATTGTAGTTTGGGCAACCCACGAAGGGTCTCCCTGGATTAGAATCCGTCATTGACCATCGCAGCACTGGTCTCAAACCGCATCTGCACCATTCTGGCAAACGCGAATCCCTGTTCCTGTTCATTCTTCTCATGATGCTTCCAAACGATCGTGGGTTGTTCGAGCTTCCAGCAGCATTGCTCACGCTAGCCATTGTCGTCTGGGTATCAAGATGCTGCAGAGAAACCAACGGAAGAGACCAGAAGAGAAGAGAAGGGCACTGGAGGTTGATCTTCAGATTTGGAAATTAGGGATTTTAAACTTCGCATTAGGGACCAAATTGAGTCAATAAAATTCGTTCTTCCACCTCAGCTAGCCGTTAGCCTTGCCCGCGTGTCACCAAATTAGCCACATCAGCTTTCCGATGACGCCACCTAGAAAAAATGTGCCGACAGGACAACACTGAGTCCCGGCGTCTAACTTCAGGTATCAATTTGAGTAATTAATAATTTTAGGGACTACTGTGAAGCATGAGTGTAACTTCAGGGACCATTCTGAGGCTTAGTTCACTTGTTATTTTAGATGAGACATGACACATGAGTAAGGTTGGATGACTTGTTGTTTCGGAACATTTCATGTTGACTTTTTCTATTGTGGTGTTAAAAAGATAAAGGAAAAATAATTTATAAATTTAAGAAGTGAGGAAAAAGACAAGAGACACGTGGAGGCTGTATCAACACAGAAAGCGACAGAAAGAGATGGCAGTAACTGTGCCGCCAGGGCTCAACTCACGAGGCTCCCACACTCCCACTACTCTGACTTTCTTATCTACATTCAAT
>NC_029787.2:125348826-125353150 GCF_000816755.2 Arachis ipaensis
ATAAGAAAAACTTTTTATTATAAAAGAAGTTATTTTTTTAACTTCTCTTTAAGTACTAAAATAACTTTTTAAAAAATTATAATTTTATTTTAAAAATTGTACCAGACATTAATACTGTACATTTTCATAAGTTAAAAGTTAAAAAAAATCACTTATAAACCTATCCAAATAAACCCTTAGTGTGATTAACTTTTGACATTATGGACCATCCCCATCAAGGCAACAACTGAAAATATCTCTCTTTTTTATTACATTGTGGAAGAATTCTAGGGAGAAAGGATAGAGATAGAAGACTAGAGAGTAGTGACAACTAAAAAATCATAAACAAACAATGTCACATGTGTACAAAGCAAAAAAACACAAGAAAATTTTCATTATCATCATGATTGGAGTTCCTCCTATTTATTGATGTATAGTAGTAAATAGTAATGGCAAATGCCTAAAGCCATGCAGGGTTCTTCAAAGGGGTAACAACTGCCTTGACTTGCAAGTAATTCTTGAGGCTGTACTCTCCCTTTTCCCTTCCCTGCCCACTCATCTTGTAACCACCAAATGGAATTGCTGCATCAAATGTGTCAAAGCAGTTCACCCAAACTGTTCCAACTCTCAACGCTCTCGTCAGCGTGTTTGCCGTGTCTATGTTCTTCGTGAACACCCCTGCCGCCAGTCCATACCGCGTGTTGTTCGCTCTTTCAATAACCTCATCGAGGTCCCTGAGATTATTAACACACATATTAGTCCAAGAAACAAACTTTAACATTATTTGAAGAAAATAAGACGCATTACTTGAATTTTAGTATGGATTGCACCGGGCCAAATATTTCTTCCTTTGCAATCAGCATGCCATCCTGTTCATTGTAACAAAATACAATTAATGACACTAAAAATGTTGTTCTTCAGCCTCCATTTATAAGATGGAAGAGCAACTACTAGATGATATACCTCAACATTTGAGAAGACGGTAGGCTGAACATAGAAGCCCTTGCTGCCAAGTCTATCTCCTCCGGTTTCTAGTGTAGCTCCACTTTGAACGCCGGATCTGATATACTTCAGTATCTTCTCAAATTGTTCAGAATCAATCTGATGGTTGTTATCATAAATGAAATCATCAGTATAGCCACGCATTTCAAACGACTCGCATCTTGAAACAATGGAATATGAAATTGGCAGCAATGTAGCATTCTATGTGCATTTCTATACTCAGAAGCATCAAGTATATAACATAGCAATCACTAAAACATTCAAGACTTTTCCATTCATCAGCAATTGGCACTTGAGTTAACTTAGCATATAATTGATAACAAATTGTCACTATTTCACACAATAAAAAAACAGTTCGGAGAAAAAGCACTAAGCACGTGCATGAGGTTTTATGAAAAGGATTCTTTGAAATTTTACCTGCGGACCTTGCTCTATTCCACTCTTGAATGGATCACCAACAATACGTTTCAAAGCACGAGCCTTTGCTTTCTCTACAAACTCGTCATATACATGCTCATGTACATATGTCCTAGACCCAGCACAGCAACATTGTCCCTGGATATTTTAAAGAGAACCAATCAAAATCTGCTTAATCCTATGGAAAGATAATTGTTTTTGTCGCAAGAATTCTATATTTATAAATATACCTGATTAAAGAATAAGGCAAAGTGTGCTAGCTCAACCGCCTGATCTACATCGGCATCCTCACATACAATAAAAGGAGATTTTCCACCAAGCTCCAAAGTTACTGGCTTAAGATTGCTTCTAGCCGCTAGCTCAAGGACAACTTTCCCGGTATCAGTAGAACCAGTAAAGGCAAGCTGTGAAGGAAGCAATTGTCCAAAATTCAGGCTATGAAGACATTATCATGTCTAGATGTCTGATAATTAGATGGGGTAAAAATCAAGTACTAAACACTGAAATTGAAAATTTAATTGCAATGAAATTTGTTATAGAATTTCATGAGACTACAGGGGACATGGTCTGAAGTATATTCTTGGCATCTAGTTGACTACAGAAGAAACTTATTTTAGTAACAAAGACATCAATAAAATGAATCTAATGGCACTGCAGAATTAAAATATTTTGGCACCTTATCCACATCCATGTGACTTGCAAGAGCAGCGCCGGCAGTGGGACCAAAGCCTGATACCACATTCAAAACACCTTCAGGAAGTCCAGCCTGCCAAACAGATTATAAATTTGGAAGAAAGATTGATCATCAAAGCTATTTTAATTTAAACTAAGCCTCTTTATATCTTCCAAACCAGTAAATGAGCATGGTTCCATTTATAGAGAATATGTCCCACCTCATGAAATAGTTTTGCTGCGTACAAAGCAGACAATGGTGTCTGCTCAGCGGTTTTCAGAACAATTGTATTGCCACAGGCCAATGCCGGTCCAACCTTCCAAGCAAACATGAGGAGAGGGAAATTCCAGGGAATGATCTGACCAGCAACACCGATCGGTTCGTGCAATGTTTGCACATGATATTGCCCATCAGCCGGAACTGTCATACCATGGATCTTATCTGCCCAACCTGGAGAACATCAAGATTAACAAATTTTAGCATTGTTGCTCGTAAAATGAAAGGAGGAAGAGCAATTTCTGAATCCCTTAAGTTACTTACCGGCATAGTACCGGAAAAGGCGAACAAGCATTGGGATTTCAATCTGAGCAGATTGTTCATATGGCTTCCCATTATCCCAGGTCTCAAGTGCTGCAAGCTCATCATTGTGCTTCTCAAGCAGATCGGCGGCTCGCAACAATATCCTTTGCCTTTCCTATACAAAATCAAAGTAAACATAAAGGGATTTTAACCGGATAATCATACAAAGATTATATACTAATAAAAAGAATAAAATAAAGGTCCAATGGTATGAATTACATAGGCTGTCATCTTAGGCCATGGACCTTGATCAAATGCCTTTCTTGCGGCTGCAACTGCTCTATCAACATCTTCAGAGTGACCCTCAGCAACATGAGCAATCACTTCCCCTGTTCTTGGATCCAAGGTTGGAAAAGTTTTACCTGATACCAAAGAGGAACCCCAACACTGGTAAGATACCCCCCACAAAAAAACTTCAAAACACTTTTTTTCTTCTTGGCAGTAAAAGATGCAAACTTTATGATTTTCATGTCCAACTATAGTGGAAAAAACAAGATCAACAACAAACACCAAAAAATATTGGAAAGCTCACCAGAAAGAGCATCAACGAATTTCCCACCAATCAGGAGTTGGGTGTGTTCTACTTGCACTGCTGGTTTAATTGGTTCTTCTTCAAGGGCAGTGGCAGTGCTATATCTGCTGAATCCTGTACCAAGGTAACCCTTCCCACCTGAAAGATTTCCATTTTCGTTCCAAACATCCAAAACAAAAAGGTCAACGCCTTTGTAAGGCCTAAAAAGTAAAACTTTTTATTGAAAATCCCAAATCAAAAAACACCAACCCTTATTTATTTATGACAAAGCTGAAATAAATGCCATGAAGATGAGTTAATGAGTTGTAGCCTTCAGAATGTTACACCCCATAGACCCAGATGCAGTACAAAAACTGAAAAGTACAGTGGACAAAGAAAAAACATAGGAATCATCGGAATAGTGGTGGTGGTGGTGGTTGATGAAAGGGACAAAGCAATCAATGAACTCTCTCTCTTTCCACCCTTTTCCCCCATTTTTGCCACACGTGTTTATTTTCACCAAGCTCCTATTAAATTCTGCGGCGATCTTTATCATCATTAATGAAAACAAACCCAGTAAGCCAATTTCGATAGGGAATCAAATGGCACGAAAAAGTTATCATTTTTTGTTTGTTGAAAATGTTGGGGCAAAAACAAAAACAAAAACGACGAGCTTTGAATTTACAGCGTAAAAAAAGTTGAAGGGGGAAAAGAAGCAAGTATACCTCGCGAAAAGAGAGAGGCGGAGGAGCGAGAGAGAAGCCTGGAGATCCTGGTTGAAGAAGAAGCCATGGCTGGTTGGTGAATGAAGAGTTGTGTGAATGTGAAATGAAAATAAAAGCGCACTCTTTCACTCACTCATATAATGCATGACATGAGCAACCAAACTTGTTTGTTTTGTATACACTTGCCTCTCATGCTTTGCTCATTGCCTTTCACATTATGGTAGATATTTTCTTTCCATTTGCTTTTACTTTTCCATTATCAACTTAATATTATTTTATTGGATAACTTATCCTTTCTTCAATTCAATCTAGGTGATTAATTCTTTTGCCGCAATAGTCATCCATTTGAGAAATAAAAAATATTTGGGACATACTTTGAGAACTACAGATAGTTGGAACTTGGAAGTTGTTTTATGTTTTTTTAACATCATGAATTAT
>NC_029787.2:125353158-125358233 GCF_000816755.2 Arachis ipaensis
CACATTCAAAATACAAACTAAATTAAATTAAAATTTAAAATTTAAATTTAAATTTTAAATTTTTGTTTCAGATTTAATATATTTAATTATTAATATATTACAATTTAAATACAATCTAAAAATCAAATTAGTTAGAATTTAAAATTTAGAATTTAAAATTCTAAAATAAATCTTAAACCATCTTAAATCACTAGTAAAATTTTCGCTCCGTAAAGATCCAGCACCTCCCCTCCTCATCTGTGGCCGCTTTCGTCTTTTCCCGTGTTGCGCACTCGATCTCCTCCTTCGGCGATGCGCTCCTCTTCAGCGATGCGCTCCTCCCTGCGACGCGCACTTTCCCTGCGCACACCCCACGCCTCCTCCATTGATGGACTCCTCTCCGTCCCTGGTCTCCTCCCTCGCACCACGCACAACCGCCCCTTCTCCCGCGCCTCCCCCTGTCTCCTCCCCCACATCGCACTCCTTCTGTCTCTGGTATTTTTGTTTGCAAAATTCTAAAAAAATTTGGTTGAGTTCATTCATGAAGATATGTTATTCCTTTTTTTTTTCGCTTAATAAAAGGTTCTATTTTGTAAATTTATGTATAATATTGGAAGTGTCTGTATTTTTTTTAAATGTATTTGTGATTATAATTTTTTTTGCACTCATATGTTTGATTTGAGAGTTGTAATGTTAACCTAATTTGGATGCGTCAATACTTAATTTTGGATGTGTTTATGTTGTTCATTATATTCTTATGTACATATATATAACTTTTTTACATGAGTTTTGGATGTGTTAATAAAATATTTAGAGTGCATTCTTATAATTTTAGATGTGTATTTGAGTTTAATTTTTTCTGTGTTCAACATGTAATTTAAAACTACGATGACAATAATTTAGATGTGTTAATAAATAATTTTGAACGTGTTTATGTCGTTTATTTAATTTTAGATATGTTTTTAACATGAATTTTGAATGTTTTGAATAAAAAAATAATTGAATGAGTTTAATTGATTTTAAAAACTTTATTGATTTTTTAAAAATTAGTACACGAAAAGTTATTACGAGTTTTATGGTTTAGTTTGCAAAAAATTAATGTATTGCAAGTGGTTATAAATTTTACAGTAATAAATATTCAAAATAAAAGTGGTTACTTAAAAATAGAAAATATGATTAATTAAAAAATTAAAATAATAAAATATTAAATTTAAAGACTGAATTTTGTTGTACAAGTAGCATTTTCCCTCTTCAGAATCTTAACATTTCGATTCCTAAATTTAATTTGTTCAATTTTAAAAAAATTTTCATGTGTACATCCGTATCAACTAAGTCAATACAACGAAAATTATATTTGATTTTTTCGTTGAGTCTGACAGACCCAAATAAATATGAGAAATTAATATGTCTAAATTTTAAAAAAAATCAAAAATTTATATGTATTTTCAAATCTTCAAAAATTTAAATATCTATAAATTAAAAAATCAAAAACCTATTTATCTGTTTTTCTAACTATAATTAAATTTAGGGTAGTCCTGTCATTTTGCTTTTATTTCAGGGCATTGAAAGTTATCTAAAAGTACCGATAAGGTGTAATAAAAACTAATAAAGTTAAAAATAGGGTTAAGTACTGAAATCGTCCCTAAGGTAAGGGGCGAAAATCAAATTCGTCCCCGACCTTTTTTTGTTATTAAAATCATGCTCAACGTTATAAAACGTTATAAAATCGTCCTTTTTACCAATTTTATTTTTTTATTACCAAATTACCCTTTATTCAAAAATTATAAAATAAAATAAAAAAAAAAAGACGCCGATCTTCGCTGCCGCCGCCACCGCTGCACCGCCGCCCTGCCGCCTGAGATCCGCCACTGTTCTATTGGATTTTTGTTGTAGAATTTCTGAATTTTTTGTGAATTGTTGTTGAGTTTTGATTATTGCTTATTGTTATTGCTGAGTTTTGCTGAGTTTTTATTGTTGTTGTTACTGAATTTGTTATTGCTGAGTTTTGATTACTGTTGTTGTTGAATTTTGAGTTTTGATTTTCTGAGTTATGTTGTTGTTGTTGCTTGATGTTTTTGGTGTTGGTGTTGGTTGTTGTTGTTGGTGGTGGTGGTGGTGGGGTGAGAAAGGTGAAGAGAAGAATGATGATGATGAGGGTATTTTGGTCCAAGAATTCGGGGAAGGATGATTTTAAAACGTTTTTGAACGTTGAGAATAATTTTAATAACGAAAAAAGGTCGGGGACAAATTTGATTTTCGCCCCTTACCTTAGGGACGATTTCAGTACTTAACCCTTAAAAATAGAACACTAAACTCTAGTAATTAATGTAAAAGATAAAGGAAAAGATGCTGATGGCAACATGATGTGGCGGTTATCTTCTCTAGCCGATCTACAAAAGAGGGTATAATGGGGATGCACCTTTATTGTATATTTGGTAGCTTTGTTGAATGTTGACTGTTGAGTACTACCTAATAGCGTTTATAGTAGAAATGACGGAAATTAACTTAATTTCAAAAGCTAATTCTAATGTTCAAACTTATGAGTTATGATAACTATAAAGATTAATGAATCATATTCTTGATTCATTGAAATTTTTAATATTTTGAGTTTAATGTATAAAACATTTGATATAAATATTTAATTATGTATAATGATATCAATTAAAATAATATATTTACTCTATAAATAATCAGTTAAAAGAACATACTTAAATACTTAATTAACGAATGTATCAGATTAATTAAACTATTAATCTTTGTTTTCTTTCTATTTTTGCTGATTAATTCTGTCTTAATTTTCATTAAACTTCTGATTTATCAGTCAATGCATTAGATAAAATTTTCAATTTTATTTTTATTATTTACTTTGAATGTGCTAAATTAGTTTTAAATCTATATGTTGAATTTTGTAATTTATGAAAAATTAGTTATTTCTTAAAAATGAATTGTGATTTGCGAAACGTCAATTGAGCCAGCGCGAAAAGTAGCCGACATATGCATTTGCAATAGCAGTCCGTCATTGTCCCTATATCAAAAGTTTTGACATATCTATGCACACAAATGACACAATAATATGTCGATTTTTTTCATCAATAAAAATCTAATTAAATAAGTTTAATACTTTAGTCTGTATTTAGTTTTAAAAATATGATAAGATATATTTTTATTAATATTTTTATATCATTTTTATTAAAATAAATATAAAATACATTAATTTAATATTTCTAAACATAAAATTTTATTTATATTTTATTTACCAAACACAATTTTATGTTTTAATATTCTTTGTCTATAAACAAATATAGTCTTAGATGTCACCTAAAAAATTGTATAAATATTAGGAAATACTCGAACCATATTTTTTTAAAATGGAAAAGTATGAGGAGCCAATAAAATATTTGTACAATGAAATAATGAATATAATGGAAGTTTAGGGAGTATTAGAGATATAACTATTAATGTTACCTTTTTCTATCAGCTTAAACTTTGGGATGAATGGTTGTATGACATGATATTAGAGTTCTAGATTCAAAAGTTCAAGAGTGAACCCCAAAATCAACTTAAATTTTTGGAATAAGTAATTTCATGACATGAGATGTTTATTATCCTGATACTTGGATTTGTTAACTCATAACCCATACTCTTTTAAAATATGTTTCTAATCTTATATTAGATGTACCAAACTTTTGTCTATAAATAATAATAAGAAAATGAAGCACTAATTAAGTATATGGATCGGATAATGGAATAGTGTTTTTTAGAAATTTAAAAAGTATGTATTGATGAAACTTTTTTAAGAGTAAAATAATAATTAAGAATTTATGTATTAAAATAGAGATCAAAATATAATGGCTATCCACTGAGCTAAAGAGCTAATGACTAATCCACCATCCCCATTCCACACACAAATGTTGTCTCTTTATTATTAGTTTATTCTGTTTTAATCTCTCACGCGCAACAAAGACAATAATGGTTTTGGTTTTGCAATCTCCAATTCGGGAGGAAGAGTAATTAGATATGTTAGAAACTTAAGAGTCTAGTGTTTGAAGTTTTATAATATTCAAAATAGGTAACAACTAAGCAAATATGCCATACCAACATAATATATGTGATTTCCTGTATCTTACAATCATACACTGTATGATTAATTATATGTTATGTCCCACGGAGTACCCTATTCTTATATATAACGGATAATCAATAATTAATGTGATAACAAATAATTAATTATTTACTGAGTGATACTGATGATATGACCACAATATATAATTAGATCGCATGATTAAATAGTAAAGCCAACTCAACCCAATAGATCATATCAATAATATGTTCGTGTATTTCAAGTGGTTGCAATAATGATCAAAGATAAAATTATTCGTTTAGCATTTCCGGCTCCATGCATGTGATGTGTTCCTCCAATCCTGCTTGGTCGGAGAAAAGCAAAAGGAATTTTTTTTCCCCTTTTAGTTTTAAATAAAGGAAAATATATATATACACCGATATAATGGTTTTTGACCCTTTTTTTTCTTTTGTCAAAAGCAAAAATAAAAATAAAATACGGCTTTTTTTTGTCTGGCTAGGCAAAGGACTGGCGTTTTTCTTTGACAAAAATTGAAGAATCCTTCCATTCTCATTTCTGAGTTCTTAGTCTTACACATGTAAGCAACTTCTATTGACAATAATATAATGAAAAAAAATCTATAATATAAATGAATTTAGATATTCTAAAATAAAAATATTAATAAAATAATAAAATAAAAAATTAATTATTATTAATTTTATAAAATATGTATTTTTCTATTTTAATTTAAGAGTGATTAATTTTTTATTTTATTATTTTATTATTATTTTTATTTTAGAGTTTAGAGCATCTTGATTCTACAAAGTAGATATCCAAAAATATAAACACATATGGGACTTATGTGAAGGGACTATTATGGTAGACATAAAACTATTTATTCTAAAAGGTTAAGTTAGTAAAAAAAAACATAAATAGTTATAGTTATTTTTTGAATTTGTTTGATTTTTATGTCGATTTTTTTTTTTTTGAACAAGTACTGTGATACTATATGATAAAATTACTTATTCCAAAAAAT
>NC_029787.2:125358623-125358924 GCF_000816755.2 Arachis ipaensis
TTGCCTAAATCAGAATTATGTGATATCCACTGTAGTGACCCAAGTTTTTGCATATACTATTTAACTAAAATACCAATAAAACTTAATTAATATTAATTTAAAAAATAATTACATTTAAACAAAACGCATATATAAATTCTAGCATTTTGGTTTAATCGTCTCTCTTAAAGAAAATCAAGTATATCCTCTTGCTTTTATTATTGTAGATGTTGGAAAAGATTAAGGTAGTTAATGTTTTTTTTGTTATAGTCAAATTTATCTCTTAATTTTGTTTGAAAATTAATATTTTAAATAAAACGTT
>NC_029787.2:125359017-125365568 GCF_000816755.2 Arachis ipaensis
GTTTTAACAAAAATTTATATTATTTCAAAATAATAAAATTAAAATATCCTTTAAAAAAAAATTCACATTATCTGTATTCGGTAAAAAAACACTATAAGTATGTAGTATCTCATTGATATGATTGAATCACGGCTCATATTGCATGGCCATATATACATAGATATGTAAAACATTAGCATGGGAGGCAGGGATATATAAGTGATTAAAAAATAACGTTAGATGATATCTGAGAATCATTATATCTGAGAATCATTAGGTGATTTGATTGATTTAACTAAATTTTCATCTAACGACAACTTCACGTGAAGTGGATTTCACTTGAGTTTTCACCTTTTTAAATACTCAAATTAAAATATAAGTAATTTTTTATTTTAAATTAGTTCATATTTTACCAAATAAAATAATATTTGTTACAAGACGAAGCAGGAACGCAGCATCTGATTAAAAAGCAGATTCTTCATTATTTTTACGCTTTATGCTATATTCGTTTTTCCCCCAATAATAAAGAGACAAACACGGTCGTAACTGAAAATCAGTGAGGGTATGGCTTCGGAAGTGAAGAGGCAAAGAGACCACGAAGAAGAAGAAGAAGAAGAAGAGAACGCTGTCTCTGTCTCCGATGGAATTGGAATATCATCCCTCATTCAAGGCTGGTTCTCCGAAATTAGTCCAATGTGGCCTGGTTCGTTCTTTTCTTTTAATGGATTCCAATTTGGTCTGCTTAATTTTGATGCATGGTTTTGTTCTGATTGACTAGTTGATCAAATTTTGTTTCATGATGCATCTTGCAGTAACAAAATTATACACTTTTGGCCATAATTGTTACAAATCCAGTGCTTTAGGTAGAAATATATTTGTTGTAGGTAGAAACAGAATCGGTTTTATCTTTGTTTTCTGCAACTAAAACTACTTTTGCTTTTGTGATACACTCACAAAATCAAATATGGTTGTACATTCTGCAGGAGAAGCACACTCATTGAAAGTGGAAAAAGTTTTGTTTCAAGGCAAGTCTGAATACCAGAATGTCATGGTGTTCCAGGTACATGAGGCTCCACCAATCAGCCTCAAAGTTACTATTACATTCGCTCCGCGAGCTTTTTCGTTGTCCTGGTTATGCTGTCAATGCAATTCTATAATGTCCTTTGCAGTCATCATCATATGGAAAGGTTCTTGTTTTGGATGGAGTCATACAGCTCACTGAAAGGGACGAATGTGCCTACCAAGAAATGATCACTCATCTCCCTCTTTGCTCTATTCCAAATCCTAAAAAGGTTTCTCCATATTTATATGCTTCCATGATTTTTTTTTTTATTTTTTTGGTATATGTCTATGTTGCATGTTCAGCAAACAAAATTTGTGGTTTTTTACTGCCTCTAATTGTATTTAATGTTAGGTCTTGGTTATTGGTGGAGGAGATGGAGGGGTCTTGAGAGAAGTATCACGCCATTCATCAGTTGAAAAGATAGACATTTGCGAAATTGACAAGATGGTTGTTGATGTAAGCAACACAGTTATACTCAGTTCTTTTCCTATTTCTCTAAAACAAGTATGAAGTACACTTTCTAGATTTTTTTTCCCAAGCAAGAAGGAACAGAACAGCAATAACCACCTTAAGGGTGGATTTGGTGATTGTTGATCTATTCCCTTCTGTCTGTCTGTCTAGGAATAAAGATGTACTATATGTACATTCACTCAATAATTCATCTTATGCAGGTCTCCAAGCAATTCTTCCCTGATGTAGCCATAGGTTTTGATGATCCCCGTGTGTCACTTCATATTGGGGATGGTATGATCATCAATTCTAATTTGTCCCTTCAGTGTTTTACTCTTGGGAATTAAGTTATCTCATGCTGGCTCTTCTGTTGATGGTTCTAGGAGTTGCATTCTTGAAGGAAGCTCCAGAAGGAACTTATGATGCAGTTATAGTTGATTCATCTGACCCTATTGGTATGCAGCATATGTAATGCACTTGAGTATAGCTTTTTTGTTACTCTGTTTTGTTTGCCACTTAAATTGTTTCGTTTTGTTAAAGAGAGGTTACTTTCTGTATTCTCAAGGTCCTGCTCAAGAGCTTTTTGAGAAGCCCTTTTTCGAGTTGGTTGCAAAGGCTCTTCGGCCAGGAGGAGTTGTAAGTACTCAGGCAGAAAGTATATGGCTTCATATGGACATAATTGAGGGCATTGTCACCAATTGTAGCCAGACTTTCAAAGGCTCCGTCAACTATGCTTGGACCACAGTTCCTACATACCCAAGGTATGCGTCTATTTACAAAATTCTTTTGCTCATCTTTCCTTTTCAAATTCTGCAATATATGCCCCCCTATGCGATTACATCTTGTTCAGGTTTGAATTGTGATAGTTCCCCCATAGTTCTTTTATCTTTTTGTCTTTAGGCTCTTTACAATGTTTTGTGATTTAATCTGTTTTCTGTATAGAGATAGCGAGACTGGATAATCCATTTTTATGGTTCTTTTGTTTTGTTGTTTTATTTCATTTCAGCGGAATAATTGGTTTTATGCTTTGCTCAACTGAGGGACCACCTGTGGATTTCAAGCATCCAGTGAATCCCATAGATGAAAAAGAGTTTCAGAAGTCAGTAAGACCAATGAAATTTTACAACTCTGAGGTAAGCTTAAAACTCAATTATTTGGAGTTAAAATGATCCATACCGTATAACTATTTTGGATCATTGTTTTGCTATACTAGTTCCAAATTTCGTTTATCCTTAGCTCCTTGCAATATTACTAATACTTTCTGTTTGCAGATTCATACAGCATCTTTCTGTTTGCCATCTTTTGCTAGGAGGAAGCTTGTTTCCAAAGCAAAATGAGAAGATAAATACTACAAGTTCGGCGTTCAACTTTACTAGATAGAATAAACTCGACATTGAAGAGTTATATTATTTATGGAAATTGGTTATTAATTATATGATAACTAGTTGATGGATTCAACTATCAGTTACTTTTCCACATAAAATATTTTAGTTTCTTGTTTGACGTATGTTTTAAATTTAACTATTTAAGGCCACTATAGATGTTTGAATCAATAAAACAAGACGAAAATAAACTTGAAAAACTATGACATGAACAAATCTCTGTCAACACTCGTTCGTGTTAGTATATAAATAAGAAATAGTATTTACCATTTAGTTACTATTCTCCAATTAAAATACACCTAATGACGTTACCACTCTAACTTGGAAAAAAAAAGGGATAAAGAATAGCAATTATCCTTCAAGTTATAATGCATGCTTTAAATTCGGCTTGCTTGAAAAAACTAAAGCAGGTCAGAGAAAGAATTCTAATTGTTAGTATTAGTATTTAATTGCTAGTATGTATCAACAGAACAGCAGAAAATTATCATTATATTACAGCAAAGTAGTATGGCAAAACAACTAAACTTCACAAGTTCACAATAGTCAAATAGGCAAGCCAACAGACAGTAAATTCCTCAAGATCAACCATCCAATGCAATCAATGCTGTCAATCTAAGCGGAGTTCTTCATACACTTGATCAAGTGCTGAAGACTAAAAGAAAACCCCAGATAGCAGATACGAGACAATTAGGCACGAGGATCCCGGGAGCCGAAGATGACAGACACATTCAGATGCAAGTAAAAAATCATCAACCGAGATGGAATGACACAGTCAGAAAGTGGACAATCAAAGACACATGGCGCTTGGCGCATGCTGGCTTGCTGGGGATAGAGCACCCAAAATAGTCTTGCACACAACCAAGATGCTGACCATTGCAATCCCAATCGTGTAGCATGCAGACCATAAACCATTAAAAGAAACAGTCATAGAGCAGACAATGAGAAGCAGCCCATCAATTTAACACATGATAGCGAGCAGTAGACACTAGATGTATAGCTAGTCACTAAATAGGAACCGATTTGAGTCAATTTCATGACGATGCAGGATGGAAATAACTAAATTCTATCCACAATCACCAAAGAGTTCACCAATTCAAAGGAGGATGCATCTGCAGCATTCCTGTCCTGAACAGAACTAAAAGGTCCTATGCAACCAACTTGTTGCACTTTTATTCAGCTTATATACCGAAGCAACAACATGAGACGATTGTGAAGCAGAGAAGCAGACAAGAAGATGGAGTAAGTGGCAAAATGATGCTGTTATGGCCGATAATCAACCTCAAAACAAAGAAACACAAGACATTTAGGTAACTTTTATGAAATATTAAATATTAACATAGTCATTTAGTAAGACTACCAGCGAACAATTAACATGCAATATAAAGTAAGGAAGACTGAAGTGACCTTCAAGGTTCAATGATTCAAGTGTGACAGCCCACGCAAAAAAGTGTCCCCAGGGCACCCTTTTGTGGCAACAACACTATGCAAAAGCCATAAAAATCCAAGAGTTTATCAATACCCATTACCATTGTCATGACATCAACATAACTAACATGTCGGCAGTGTGCTCAGTCAATCCTAGGGGAACTACATTATAGCACAGCGTTCCATAATGATCATTCAGCACTTGATCCATTCACATCCGATCTCAATCTCTGAAAGCAAGATATCAGAAGAATCCAAATTAACAAGGGTAACAAGATCTCATGTCTATTATTTAACTTACGTCATTCATGACAACTTAATTAAACATAGTAAAGCATACGGCATACCCATTGGCATAAGGTGAATCACGGCGGGCATGTCGGTATGGAGGGGACCTGCTGTAGCTGCGACCCCGATAAGGAGGTGATATGCTACGTCTCTTTGGAGATCTTCTCCCACGAGGACTAACACTCCTAATAAAATGAAGCAAATTCATTGGATTAATATCAAGTTCTGGCTTTCATGAATCATCCAAATGCAACAAAACAATGAGAAGAAAAGAATATATCCAAAGCATGCTATAGGATGGTTCAAAGACAAGGCTGGTTAGTCAATTTACAAACTTCATTTTACCATATCATGTTGCTTTCTAACACAGCAAACAATAGTTCACTATTGTGCAATCAGAGTAAATAAATCATAAAGAAAATGCAAGCTAAAAGGCATAGAAATTTGAAAATTTATTTGAAATGCATAGCATTCTAGTTCATATTTGGCATGTCAGTCAACAACACACCTGCGGCCATACCCATAACTTGGACTTCTGCGACGCCTATAATAAGGACTTGGACTTCGCCTCCTTCCACTACCCAGGCCACGTGAACCAACGCGCAAGCGACACTCTCTTGCAAAATGTCCAGGTTCACCACATTCATAACATTTAAGGTCATCACTTCCACGCCCACGCCCACCACGGCCTCCTCCCTTAGAATTATGAGAAAGCTCTACACGCCACCCATTTTTCCCTACGTGAGATTAAAAAAATAGCATTAATAAAATTTTAAATGAAGCAAAGCAAAAGATTTGGCTTCTCTAAAAGTTTGGCACTTTAACCAGTGAAGTGTATCATCTCAACTATTTATGAGAAAACACAGTTTACGAACCAATAATGACAAATTGAATTAACAGGGAAATAAACTGACCATCCAAGGCATGAATTGCGTCAAGTGCATCCCTCCTATCATCAAACTCGATGAATGCATATCCGGGCGGTCTACGAGCAACCCAGACACTGCATCAAATTTAACATATTTATTGCCAATAGAAATGTAAAAGAAACCATGAATATATAACAAGACTCGTGAACCATTGAAAAAAAAACGCAGGTTTAGAAGCATTACTAGCACAAACAAATAACAAACACAGATACAAACTATTATCTCGAAATAGACAAAAACTGATGAGTTCAGCTGCCAAAGAGAACAGTGAACTTCACAAAATACATATCTTCAATTGGAATTACTAGAAAAATAAAATAATAAAAAAGAATATTATTATCAGTAAAACAAAAAAGAACCTTTTATTTACGGGATTTTTGCTTTTTTAAAAAAGATAAATTGTTGGTATAAATTTTGCAACATATATACTCGTTTTATGAACAAAATAACCACTTAATTTATGTCAGAAACTGTTAATTTGGTTACTACTCCTTTTACACGAGTTTGAATTTGGTAACCAACATAAGTGATTTTCATTGGGAAAAAAAAAATAAAAGGAAATAACTTTGAAGAGAATTTACCTCCGAAGAACACCAAATAAACGAAATTCATCTTCGAGATCCCTCTCAGACACACGAGGGTCCAGATTCCCAATATAGACCCGAGCCATCGTCAATAAAATCAGAACCACCCTACAGGACCGAAAAAAGCTTAGATGGAGGAACAGATAGTTCGAGAAGTGAACGTGAAAATCAATTATCCTTACAGAGAAAGAAGAATACCGAGGATGAAATCAAAGCTTAGCTGAAAGTGTAACGAATCTTCTGGATGATCGGAAAGGGAAATCGTAGAGCTCTAAAACCCTAAAACCTTTTTATTTTGCGTATTTTTTGCACCTTTACGCTGTCGTTTCGGGCTGATTTTATTTGGTCAAAGTTTCGGGCAAATATAGGCCTACAATTTGGGCTCATCGTATCCCAAAATGGGAGAAAAGATAATGAGATCTTATGTATACCTGAAAAATCTATTCCCCCA
>NC_029787.2:125365777-125371513 GCF_000816755.2 Arachis ipaensis
TCTACTTACAAATTTTGTTGTTGGTCAATAAATTATTATATATATAAGTTAAAATTCAAACTTTTAACATTTATTTAAACAGACAAGTCAGCTGATTTCAACATAAAACCACCACACTAGCCTGCATTGCTTCCTGATTTCCTCATGATCTTCTCTTTATCTCTTCTTCTTCTGTCATCTGGTTACACTTTGGTTCTCTCATTTGTTAGTGTTCTACTCCTTTTCTTGGCGATGATCTCTCCTTTGGTCCAAGTACATTGCTAATTCAAATGGTCAATTTCACCGACGATCAAAGTTTCATATTTTTATGCCATTCACAACTTCTTCCAATGCACCTGTACTAGTAATCTCCTCGTTGTAAACTTTCCACACAATTTCAAAAGGTCCATCTCTCTAACACCCAACTCACTTTTTTTTCAACCTCTATTCTCTCCACAATCGTTGCATCCAGATTTTTCCCACACCTCTAACATGATGAAATTTCTAGTTGACATTTAAAACCAAAACAACTATCTACAACACCATGTAATATATTATATTCATTATATCTTTGTTTCGTGTTGATAAATCTTCAAAAATTTCGCCGACCATAAACAATTCATTGACCATTTGTAGTTCTATAGAAGTAATTTTCAATTAAGAATAAATCTCAAAAAATACATTTTAATTATCTTGACGTTGACATAATTTTTTTTGAATTTTTGTTAATAATAAAAAATGCACTCAAATAATTAAAAAACGTATTAAAAATATCTAGTCGTGATCAAAGATTTGTACCGTTAACAAAAAAACCATGACATGACTCATTTGTTAATGTTAGAGTTTCACTTATTATATAAGAAGTTCCATTTATCACATCATTCTTTTTGAAAATTTGTAAATGGCTTAAAAAAAGAGAGTTGAATCTATGACCTTCTTTTTTAATTTCTTTTGTTTTTTGCTTCTGATTAAAACTTAGTTGCTATTAAGTCTGTTAAGTTGAAATTTTAGGCGATAATTTTATTTTATCTTTTCATGATGTGATCAAGAATAGAACAACTCTTTACTTTTGAATAGTTATGATTTCTATGAAATAGGCAATATAGGAGACACTTTTATTTTGTCTCATATCAAAAGAAAATAGAAGAAGAATAGAGAAGAAAAAATCACACTATCTTGGTTTAGTCACCATGTGTAATGTAACCTACATCCAATCTTTTCCACAATAGTGGTGAAATTTTCACTATCATTCACAATGATTACAAATACCAATTTTTTTAGGATTCAACTTAATCTTATCTGGGACAAACTCAACTTTTATCCAAGTTATATTTGGCTAGGTTCACTTCCTAGATTTGCAACCACTAAGTACTCACCCACCTTAACAAAGGAATCCCCTCAAAATCATGTGTACAAAACAAAAAAATATATAAAAGAGTTTTGACATAATTTTCTGACTTTTTCTTAATAACTATCTTTGTCTTTTCTCTTGATGGTTTTTACGAATATCTCACTTAATGACTTTTTCATTGAAAATAAACAAAGAAAATGAACATTGAAAAACAAAAAATTTAATATAAACTCATTAAGGAGAAGAAAAGTTAGCTTGAAATTAAATAAATTCATGTGTAATCTTCAAAAATTACAATAATTTCTTTATTTATATATACGTATGTATTAATTTTGTTAAATAATTCTAAGTATTTCCTTATTTATACATATATATTAATTATACATAAAAATATTTAAATCATATATATTAAATATTTTTTTGTTATAAATATTTTCTTTTATATATATATTATTCCACAATACGTGCAATAAGCTTTTATGTTTGATATCGATATATAGTCTCCAATCCCAGCCCCATTTATACGCAAATTGTATATAATTTTTTTAATAGAGAAATTTTAATTTTTAATGGAGATACTTGCTACAATTAAATAAAAATTATGTTATTATCTTTTATTAAATTTTATGATTAATTCAATGGAGATAATTGGTCAGTGTTCCAAGGGTTACCTGAAACTGGAGGTCGATCTCGGACGAGATCTTCTGTACTGGTCGGAGATAACGTGTCCAGCTGGCTGATGGCGGCCGGAGCTGTTGTATCCGACTTGCTGGACTTACAGCACTGCTGATCCTTGGTCACCGGAGGGTGGGGGGTACCTGCAAGAGACTCCGATGCTTAAGTTAGTACGGGTATTAAGCAGGTTTTATGTAGAATCAGAGTATGAGTTATACCTGGGTACTCCAGTGTATTTATAGTAGTGTGGGCTGACCTTTCTAATAAGATAAGTTAGTTATCTTGTCTTATCTTATCTTATTTCAAGTGAAGTCAGCTTATCTTCAAGGGAACCGCCTTTATCTCTATAGGCTTGAATTGCCTTTGGATTTGGGTCGTGTTCCTCTATTTGGGCCCTTTATTGGACTTTTTCTGTTGATTTGGCCGATCTCTTTAAGAAGAGATCGGATAGTCAAACCTGAAGAGGTCGGTCGCCGTGTCGCTAAACATCCCGGATCGGACAGCTCGATCCAGGGTATGAACAGTGCCCCTGCTTGAGCTCGATCTTCTGCTTTGAGGTCAAGTTTTTTGACTTCGAACTTCTTATAGCGAAGCCGAACTCGAGCACTTTTGTCGATTCTTTTCTTTGTAGAGCTTTTTGAATGTAGAACGTTTTTCCTCTAAAAGCGCGCGCTTTTATATCGGCGCTTTGGGAACGTGCGAGGGTTTAATGTTTTCATTAATTTTAACATTAATTACCCCGTTTCCCTTTGGCTCTTTATTTTGATTTTTGAAAACCCAGAAACGGTTTCTCTCCTTCACTCTTTTCGTAACTTCTCCGCAATTTCTTTCTTTGTTCTCTCGCTCTCTGCCTTTCACCCATATTTCTGCTTTTCTTGCGTTGCGGCTTCGCTCGGCGGTTTTCTGGGCAGCTTCCGTTTCTGCACCTCCATTTTTCTCCTCGAAGCTTCTTTCGCCTCCAGGTTAGTCCCGTTTCGTGCTTTGCTTTTGTCTTTGTGATGAGGTTTTGATTTTGATCCTCCTTTAGAGAAAAGTTTGGACCTTTCTGTTTTCATTGTGTCCTGTTGTTGTTGAAATGTGCGTTTCTGGGAGTTTTCTTTATCTTCTGCATGATCCTTTTTTGCTTTTGTTTTAATGCTTTGCATGTTCTTTGTTGTTCTTGTTCTGATACCGTTTATCCAGAAGAATCCGTATCTGTTTCTTGCTTTATTTGACTGTTGCTTCGCCTGATTCCAAGAAAGTTTGCATTTTTTATGGTTTCTTCTTGGTGTACTTGATGTTTTGGGGATGTTTTCTGTAAGGCAATGTTTTTGAAGACTTTTGTGTTTTATTTTGATGGAAAATGCTTGCTGTTTGAAACCATCTTTTCTTGTTTTGAGAGATGCTGGGGTGCGAGAAGTAGATTTCTACTAGAAACCTTGCTTTATTATTGCCTCCAAAGGATACCCTAGGACTTTTGTTTGAGTCTTGGAGTTCTCTTTTTCTATGTGTTCGCCTGTATCGTATTGAGTTGTTTTCTCCCTTGTCCGAGATGTTTTTAGTAATCCCATCTTCTTTTCTTACTTGTAGGATTAGTTGGCCTCATGTCTTCTCGCAATAATATTGTAGAGATGTCTTCCAGAGTTCCCGAGGGGATGTCCGATTGGCTGGACTCCCTTGTCTTGTTGTGTGTTTCTGTTGTGGATGCTGAATTTTGCACAGAGCTGAGGAAGCGCCATAGGATTTGTGGTAACCGTGCTCGTGAGGGGGATTATGAGCTTGTTGCCCCTGATTCTGATGAGAGAGTTTGTTTTCTGACTTCCATCGAGGGGGAGCGTCCCTTCTTCTATGCTTATGAATACTTCTTTAGCCAATTAAACGTTACTTTTTCTTTTACTGCTTTTGAAACCGACCTGTTGTGGTCATGTAACATTGCTCCGTCCCAGCTTCACCCAAATTCCTGGGGTTTTATCAAAATATTTCAACTGCTTTGCCAAGAATTAGGCATAACACCTTCTGAAACTCTTTTCCTTTATCTTTTCGTCTCGGCCAAGCCCAGAGGTTCCTCCAAAAAGAAAGCTTCCTGGGTCTCTTTCAGATCGGCCCAGGGGCATAAAGTTTTTGCCATGTATGATGAGTCATTTAAAGATTTTAAGAACTATTTCTTCCGAGTTCGTGCTGTTGAGGGGGTCCGCCCCTTTTTTCTTGATGAAAATGATGAGCCCGCTTTTCCTCTAGAGTGGCAAAAGAATGTGAGAGTGCCACGTTATACATGGGAGATGCTTAGTGAGGTTGAGCGGGCCTTTGTAGTTTTTCTTGAAGATCTGTGGGGGAAACCTCCCCATCTGGATACAAAAAGATTCTTGAGTGATCTATCTTTGGTTCGAACTGTTTTGGGTACTGTCTGACTTGTTTTTATACTTGCTTCTGAGCTTTTCTCTTCCTATGTTGTAACTTGTCTTTTGTGGTTGATTCTGTATTTTCAGAGATGTCGAAAAATAATGATTCTATGAAGGCCTACAAGAAGGCGAAGAAGGCCACTGCTGCTCTAAACATCTCGGCCAAGGCGGCCGGAGATGGATCTTCTCAGGTTCCAGTGATACCTCCTGTGCTGAGTTCTCCCGGACTGAGGAAAGCAATTCCTATTCCTCGGGTTCGTCTGGTCGATCCTCCACAATCTTCTGCTGCAGCTTCTGGTACTCCTCCTAGTAAAAAGCAAAAAACAATTGAGCCTTTCAACCTTGATGCTCCTAACTTTGATGCGGTCGAGTTTGTAGATCAACAAATCGACCCTTATGGTGTTCTCCCCATGGACGACGTGTCGTTTCTTCATCATTTTGATTACATAACTCGGAGTAGTATCAAGATGGCCCACATGGGAGCGGTCTTATATCGAACTACTCAAAGTCTTCCTCTCCATGCCACTAAAGCTTTTATGGAGGAGGCCAAACAGGAGTTTGATCGGATGAAAGGCTTGAAGGAGGAGCTTGAGGTGAAGGTGCCCAAGTTGGAAAAAGATTTGGAGAATGAGAAGGCGAGTTCCATCTCTTTGGCGGCTTCTGTGAGGCTGGCCGAAGACACGGCTATGAGACATAAGGATAGTTATGTGACATCTTACCGGGAGGTATTGCGCCTGAGGGAGGAGTTGGAGAATGCCCGAGCTAATTACTCCGAACTTCAAGGTCATCTTGTTGGTAGTGTAACTGCTGCCTATGAGAACCTGAAGGAACAAGTTCGGGTTATTGCTCCCGAGGCCGACCTGACCCTCTTTAGCCTAGATAACGTCGTCAGGGATGGCAAGATTGTCCCTGATGACGAGGATGATGATGATGTTGAACCTCCCCCTGTGTCCTCTGCCAAGGTGTCAACTCCTGCTGTTCCTGCCGAGGTCGGCCCTCCCGCTTCTGATCCTGACTGTCAGATCTTAAACCGGGATGATGGTACTGTAGATGCTGTTCCTCTCCAGACTCGTCCTCCGTCTCCTCGGACTGATGCTGCTAGAAAGTCTTCTGACCCTTAGCCCATTTATTCTGGATATTTACGTAGTTGGCCCGGCTTGTGGGCTTTTTAAACTCTTTATGTTTTGTTAACTGCTGGTACTTTCTCGTTGCTTGCCTAGCAACTTTTTGTGTTGACCAACAAAAGTAACTTTCCAGCTTTTGAGGTAGATTTTGGTGGCCTCTGAAGCTTTATAACTTTGTAGATTATATCATGCTTTCGCGCTTAACTTGGTATCTTTTTTGTTTTCTGAG
>NC_029787.2:125372089-125378235 GCF_000816755.2 Arachis ipaensis
GAGGATGATGATGATGTTGAACCTCCCCCTGTGTCCTCTGCCAAGGTGTCAATTCCTGCTGTTCCTGCCGAGGTCGACCCTCCCGCTTCCGATCCTGACTGTCAGATCTTAAACCGGGATGATGGTACTATAGATGCTGTTCCTCTCTAGACTCGTCCTCCGTCTCCTCAGACTGATGCTGCTAGAAAGTCTTCTGACCCTTAGCCCATTTATTCTGGATATTTATGTAGTTGGCCCGGCTTGTGGGCTTTTTAAACTTTTTATGTTTTGTTAACTGCTGGTACTTTCTCGTTGCTTGCCTAGCAACTTTTTGTTTTGACCAACAAAAGTAACTTTCCAGCTTTTGAGGTAGATTTTGGTGGCCTTTGAAGCTTTATATCTTTGTAGATTATATCATGCTTTTGCACTTAACTTGGTATTTTTTTGTTTTCTGAGGATGTTGGAACCCTGCTGCTCGTCCTCTTCGGATTTGCTTTATTATTTGTAACTTGGGTCTTTTGAGGTTATGGCTATGTGGGTCCAACTTGTTTTTCGATTTTCTCGCTCTTGCTCGTATTTATGACGATTTATAATCGATTTCTTCAAGTTGGTCCTCCAAGTCGTTTTGTAATCCTCTTTCCTGGATCTTCGTCCGATCTCTTTCAGGATTTGCTTTTATAACTTTTTAGTAGTAGGAGTCCGACTTCGTCATGTCAGTCTCCTTTAAGTTATTTTTGTGGTCCTCCTTTTTGGACCTTCGTCAGGTCTCTTTCAGGGATTACTTTTATAACTTTTTAGTAGTAGGAGTCCGACTTCATTATATCGGTCTCCTTTAAGTTATTTTTGCAAATAATTTTTTAGTAGTAGGAGTCCGACTTCGTTATATCGGTCTCCTTTTTATATCTGGAAGCCATTTGACGTTTTAGTGCTTCTTCCCTGATCCGAGCTCTTTCCTGAATTTCAGGTAGTAGGTCGAGTTCTTCCTTCTGAAGTTGAGAGTTGGCCTTTTCATTGTAGTGGACTACTCTGGGTAACCCTTTCTCGATCTCTACTGGGATCATTGTCTCCACTCCGTATGCTAGTCGAAAGGGTGATTCATTTGTCGTGGAGTGTGGCGTTGTTCGATATGCCCATAGGACTTGCGGAAGTTCTTCGGCCCAAGCTCCCTTTGCATCTTGTAGTCTCCATTTTAACCCAGCCAATATGACTTTGTTGGCAGCTTCGGCCTGTCCATTGGCTTGAGGGTGTTCGACGGAGGTGAAATGGTGCTTTATATTCAAGTCGGCTACTAGTCTCCTGAAGCATGCGTCTGTGAATTGAGTGCCATTGTCTGTGGTGATGGAGTATGGAACTCCGAACCTCGTGACAATGTTCCTGTATAGGAATTTCCGACTTCTTTGAGCAGTGGCGTTGGCTAGGGGCTCTGCCTCTATCCATTTTGTAAAATAGTCTACTCCGACTATGAGGAATTTTACTTGTCCTGATCCCTGGGGAAAGGGTCCGAGAAGATCGAGTCCCCATTTTACAAATGGCCAGGGCGAGGTTACACTGATGAGCTCTTCTGGCGGGGCGATGTGGAAGTTGGCATGTTTCTGACATGGTGGACATGTCTTTACAAATTCTATAGCTTCCTTCTGTAGGGTTGGCCAATAAAATCCCGCTTGGAGTACTTTTTTGGCAAGAGCTCGTGCTCCGAGATGATTGCCGCACATGCCGTCGTGTACTTCTTCTAACACTTCCTTTGTGTTGTTGGTCGGCACACATTTTAGTAGTGGTATTGAGATCCCTCTTTTGTACAGGATGTTGTTTATAATAGTGTAGTACTGTGCCTCCCTTTTTAATATTTTCGCCTCTTTTTCCTCTGTGGGGAGCATCTCTGCTTTGAGGTAGTTAATTATGGGGGTCATCCATTCTTGATCCTGACTTGTTATAGCTAGGATTTTTTCTTCTTCCGATATTGACGGGTTCTGTAGCATTTCCTGGATGAGGCTTCTATTGTTGCCCCCTGGTTTGGTGCTGGCTAGTTTTGAGAGTGCGTCAGCTCGGGCATTTTATTCGCGGGGTATGTAGTAGATTTTATATTCCCCGAGTTGTCCGAGCTGTTCCTTGGTTTTATCCAAATACTTTTTCATTGTGGGATCTTTGGCTTGATAGCTCCTTGTTATCTGCGAGGTAACTACTTGTGAATCGCTGTAAATGTTGAGTTTTTGAGCTCCAACCTCTGTAGCCAGCTTCACACCGGCTAATAACGCTTCGTATTCCACCTGGTTGTTTGAGGCCGGGAACCCGAACTTGAGGGAGAGCTCGACTTGGGTTCCTTGGTTGCTTTCTATTATCACGCCTGCGCCGCTTCCAGTCTTATTTGAAGAACCGTCCACGTAGAGATTCCATTCTGTGGGGGTCTCCAAGGCATCTGTGAATTCTGCGATAAAATCGGCTAGATACTGTGATTTAATGGCCGTCCAAGCTTCATATTGGAGGTCGAATTCTGATAACTTGACTGCCCATTGTAAATTCTGCCTGCTAAATCTGTTTTCTGCAATATTCCTTTTATGGGCTGGTTGGTTCGAACCTTAATGGTGTGAGCCTGGAAGTACGGGCGAAGTCGTCGAGATGTTAGAATGAGAGTATAGGCAAACTTTTCTATTTTCTGGTAGTTCAGCTCGAATCCCTGTAGTGCTTTGCTAATGAAGTAGACGGGTTGTTGCCCTCTTTCGTCTTCTCTGACTAGTGCTGAGGCTATTGCCCGGCTTCCTACTGCGAGATATAGTACGAGTGGTTCTCCTTCTCGTGGTCGAGATAAGATAGGCGGTCGTCCTAAGAACTTCTTGCAGTCCTGGAAGGCTTGTTCGCATTCTGTCGTCCATTCGAACTGTTTTTCCTTCCTTAAAGTAGCATAGAAGGGGAGAGATCTTATCGCTGCCCCTGCTAAGAATCTGGATAGGGCGGCCAATCTCCCGTTGAGTTGCTGTACTTCTTTGACACAGGTCGGGCTCTTCATGTTGAGTATGGCTTGGCATTTATTCGGGTTTGCTTCAATTCCTCTTTGTGTGAGCATGAAACCTAGGAATTTGCCTGCTTCTACCGCAAATGTGCATTTTGCCGGATTAAGTCGCATGTCGTGCTTCCTTATAATGTATCTTCGCTTTGTGTCTTTATCAACATGTCATCCACATAGACTTCCATGATCTTTCCAATGTGGTCTGAGAAGACTTTATTCATCAGCCTTTGATAAGTAGCTCCCGCGTTCTTGAGACCGAAAGGCATTACGATGTAGCAGTAATTTGCTTTTGGCATTAAAAATGAGGTCTTTTCTTGATCTGGTGGATACATTGGGGATTTGGTTGTATCCCGAGTATGCGTCCATAAACGAGAGGTATCTATATCCGGAGGAGGCATCTACCAGAGCGTCGATACTTCGGAATGGGTAAGGATCTTTTGGGCAGGCTTTGTTGAGATCGGTGTAATCGGTACACATTCGCCACTTCCCATTTGATTTTTTCACCAAGACGACGTTGGCTAGCCATAATGGATACTTGACTTCTCTTATGAATCCTGCCTCCAGTAGTGCCTGTACTTGCTCTTCCACCGCTTGGGATCGCTCTGGCCCAAGTTTTCTTCGTTTCTGCTGTACCGGCCGGGATCCCGGATAGACCGCCAACTTGTGGCACATTAGCTTGGGGTCTATACCCGGCATATTTGCGGCTTTCCATGCGAAGAGATCGACATTATCGCGTAAGAATTGTATCAGTAATTCTTTTGAGTCTCCTCTTAGGATCGTTCCGATATTAGTTGTTTTGTCCGAGATGTCTCCGATCTGAACCTTCTCTATCTCGCCTTCCGGCTGCGGACGGAGTTCTCCTCGTCGCTGAACTCCGTCAAGCTCAATTGTATGAAACTCTTCTCCTCTGCCTCTGAGGTTTAGACTTTTGTTATAACAACGGCGTGCCATCTTTTGATCTGCTTTTACCGTGGCTATCCCCTCTGTAGTTGAGAATTTCATGCATAGATGTGAAGTTGAGACTATTGCACCGAGTTGATTGAGTGTTGTCCGACCTATTAGGGCATTGTAGGCTGAACTTACGTCGACCACGATGTAGTCTATCTTGAGGGTCCTGGATTGGTTCCCTTTTCCGAAGGTTGTGTGTAGCGATACGTATCCTAGTAGTTGTACCGGGGTATCTCCTAGTCCGAACAGACTATTCGGGTATGCTCTAAGCTCCTTTTCGTCTAAGCCGAGTTTGTCGAAGGCTGTTTTGAATAAGATATCGGCAGAACTTCCTTAGTCTACTAATGTGCGGTGTAGATTGGCATTTGCCAGTATAATAGTGATGACCATGAGGTCGTAGAAATCGATCTAATTTTCCTTCTCTCACCAATTTTCTATGATATTTTTCAAGTCGAAGCACTCGTTGGTGGAGTGCCCTCGGACTCGATGGTATTCACAATATTCCTTCCGGTTTCCTCCTCCTCTTTTGCCTTTAAGTGGCCGTGCTGGGGAAATTTTCTCCGTATGACAGACTTCTTTGTATACGTCGACCAGGGATACCTTGAGAGGAGTGTAATTATGGTATTTTTTTATTTTCTCCCCTTGTCGATCTTCTTTCCTTTTGGATTCCTTGTCTTTGTCTCGATAGGGGGCCCCAGATTTTGAGGTTTCTCCTAGCCAAGCATTCTCTTCCATGTTGATGTATTTTTCTGCTCGCTCCTGTACTTCGTCTAAGGAGGTAGGGTATTTCTTTGATATAGATTGGCTAAAAGGTCCCTCTCGCAGGCCATTGATGAGTCCCATGATGGCGGCCTCTGTTGGTAAACTTTGTATGTCCATGCATGTTTTGTTGAATCTTTCCATGTAGTTGCAGAGACTTTCCCGATCTCCTTGCTTGATCCCCAGTAAACTGGGGGCGTGCTTGGCCTTATCCCTCTGGATGGAGAATCTAGCCAAGAACTTTTTGGCCAGGTCGTCAAATTTTGAGATGGACTTTGGAGGTAAGTTGTCGAACCATCTGATTGCTGTCTTCGTGAGAGTTGTTGGAAAAGCTTTGCAGCGAACGGCATCTAAGGCATCGGTAAGGTACATTCTGCTTCTGAAATTGCTGAGATGATGGTTAGGATCTGTGGTGCCGTCGTACAAAATCATATCCGGGAGTTTGAAGTCTTTTGGAATTTTGGTTTTCATGATTTCCCTTGTGAATGGATCTTGTTCTTTGCGTGACTTTTCCTCAGGAGTAGTCCGAGGGGTTTTTGATTTGAGATCGGCTTCTAATTGCTGTAGTTTTTCTTCCAATTCTCGGCGTCGTCGTATCTCTCTTTGTAGATCCTTTCTGATCTCTTGTTGTTGTTGGGTTTCTTTCTCAAGTTGTTTCAACCGATCTTGAAGCGCCTCTATTGCTCCCGGATTTGATGAATTTTTATCTCCGTTGGATTCTGGGGTATCTTTCAGTGTGGTGTCCGCGTTTTTGTGCGGCGTTCTGTTTTCCAGATCTGAATCGTGGTCGTTGTCATGGCCGTCCGCCATGGTGGTGGGATGACTTCCAGTTTTCCCGGCAACGGCGCCAATGTTCCGAGGGTTACCTGAAACTGGAGGTCGATCTCGGACGAGATCTTCTGTACTGGTCAGAGATAATGTGTCCGGCTGGCTGATGGCGGCCGGAGCTATTGTATCCGACTTGCTGGACTTACAGCACTGCTGATCCTTGGTCACCGGAGGGTGGGGGGTACCTGCAAGAGACTCCGATGCTTAAGTTAGCACGGGTATTAAGCAGGTTTTATGTAGAATCAGAGTATGAGTTATACCTGGGTGCTCCAGTGTATTTATAATAGTGTGGGCTGACCTTTCTGATAAGATAAGTAGTTATCTTGTCTTATCTTATCTTATTTCAAGTGAAGTCAGCTTATCTTCAAGGGAACCGCCTTTATCTCTATAGGCTTGAATTGCCTTTGGATTTGGGTCGTGTTCCTCTATTTGGGCCCTTTATTGGGCTTTTTCTGTTGATTTGGCCAATCCTTTAAGAAGAGATCGGATAGTCGGACCTGAAGAGGTCGGTCGCCGTGTCGCTTAACATCCCGGATTGGACAGCTCGACCCAGGGTATGAACAGTCAGTATATATGTTATATATCTACATTAATTATGTGCCAATATTTTTAGGAAAGAGAGCTAAAAGAA
>NC_029787.2:125378317-125380743 GCF_000816755.2 Arachis ipaensis
TACATTAATTTTGTTAAATAATTCTAAATATTTCTTTATTTATACATATATATATTAATTATACATAAAAATATTTAAATCACATATATTAAATATTTTTTGTTATAATTATTTTCTTTTATACACACACACACATATATTATTCCACAATGCATGCAATAAGCTTTTATGTTTGATATCGATATATAGTCTCCAATCCCAGTCCCATTCATATGCAAACTGTATACAATTTTTTTTAATAGAGCAATTTTAATTTTTCGTTTTATTTTCTTTCATGTACATTTTTTTCCTTTAAATAGTGATATTTTAATTTTTTTTTCTTTTTTGTTTTAAGTACACTTTTATTAGGAATTACATTACTAATCTAAAAGACAAAAAGAGAAAAAAAAGGTGATACATATATTCAACAAAAAAAAAACTTAAATATCAAAAAAAAGAAATCTTATATTAAAACATTTAAAAATAACATATCCAATAAAAATAGTCGTAATATATAAATTGAGCAACAATTTAAATTTAAATTCATGTAAAACGAATTTAATCAAATACCAATATTAGAACTAAATTACTTAAATAATATTTAATCTATTCTAGTTCTTAGACACGTATAGATTAGAGTCATTCTCGTAACGACAACCAACTGAAACATCATAAGTTTGGACATTTAGAACCATCCTCTTGTTAAATAAGCTTCATCATCTGTTATACATGCAATACGGCAAGATATAGAATTGTCACACCAAAAAACTAAACTGACCCTTATTCCCCTCAATGGCATTGCATTGATGCAAAAGAAGGCCGGTAATTTCTGAAAAAAACACAATATGTTATAAAATTATTTTAATAACGAAAATCTTAAAATAAAAAATTTAAATATATTACCAATCGTTGAAATTGCATATACGAGTTTGACACAAATTTAGCAAAACTGAACTTAAATTGAGAGAATTCAATCTCATTATATATGTGCTCCACTTCAAAGATCTCCGGGCAAATGTAGAAAGCATGGAGGGGATGGAACTTGAATTTGGCCTACAAAACTCCATGGAAACAATTTCTCAATAAAAAATCGAGCTCCTCCCAATAAAACTAATTTTACCCACATTCCATTAGGTTGGTTATAATATGTGAGTAGATCCAACCATCCTTCAGTAAAATAGAGTTTACCATCTTCTTTGGACGCTTACATCCATATAGTTAGAACACGAATCAATGAATACAACTCGATGAGATATTTCATGGATGTGATGTATTGTAAAAGATTGTGACAAAAGACAATTGCATTGGAACATTAGACCAAAAGAATAATTTGGAGTAAGAAAAATTATTAAATTATCAAAAGAATAATATAATAAAATGAGTATATAAAAAATAATATACAAAATTATAAGTTGTACTTTAAAAGGATCAACTTCAATGAAAAACGAATAATACTTTCTATGAAGTAGTAAAAGAAGAATAATAAATTTAAGAGTAAAGTATCGTTTTTGTCCTCAACGATTGGGATAAGTCCTATTTGTGTCCCTAACATTTAAATCGTACTATTTGTATCCTTAACGTTTATAAAAGTGATTCAATGTTATCCTACTATCAATTATACTAACAAATCAGATTATATTTTTCAATTATTCTTACTTGGATGTATTCATTCTCAATTAGGTCTCACTTGGATGTGGTCGATTTTAATATTATACCCACTATTTGTGTTTAGATTCAATTATGTCCCTAGAAAAGTGAATTATGTAAATGTTGTAGGAATTAGCTTCAACATTTGATGAGTTATTTTTCGGAGTAGATCATCGATTCTATCCCAGACATTTGTATTATAACTTAAAGAAGAGATTTTTAAAACTCAAACTAAAGCACTCATGATGTGTAATTGACGGCAGGATAACATTGAATCACTTTTACAAACGTTAGGGATACAAATAGGACGATTTAAACGTTAGGAACACAAATAGGATTTACGCCAAACGTTGGGGACAAAAACGATACTTTACTCTAAATTTAAAGAAACTGAGTTGACTGATCTAGGCTCATGTACTACAAAAAAATTCTATATATAGGCTTTATTTAAAAAAAATAAATATGTAAATTAGTTATTATTAAAGTAATTTTTTTTATTTACGTTAGTTATCATATATTTATTTTGTTAAAATTATATAATTTTATCATATCATATCATTATTAGAATCATTGTTTTTTTTCATAAATAGAGTAACCGGGCCAACTTCGTATCATTATCATACCATATCATTATCATTATCATTATCATTATCATTATCATTATCATTATCATAAATGGATCACCATTAAGGTAACAACTTGCCATTAATAAAATCATTGGATAATGAATAAGAATTAGAATTGTATCAATATAATTAAAATCAATATAATTAAAATGATTAAAAATATTTTTTACTGAT
>NC_029787.2:125380960-125389300 GCF_000816755.2 Arachis ipaensis
GTCATTGATCAATAAATTATTATATATACAAACTGAAATTCAAACTTTCAACATTTGTTTAAACAGACAAATCAACGGATTCCAACATAAAACCACCACACTAGCCTGCATTGCTTCTTGATTTCCTCATGATCGTCTCTTTATCTCTCCTTCTTCTGTCATCTGATTACACTTTGGTTCTCTCATTTGTTAGTATTATGCTCCTTTTCTTGGCGATGATATCTCCTTTGGTCCAAGTACATTGCTAATTCAAATGGTCAATTTCACTGGCGATCAAGGTTTCATATTTTTATGCCATTAACAACCTCTTCCAATGCACCTGTACTAGTAATCTCCTCGTTGTAAACTTTCCACACAATTTCAAAAGGTTCATCTCTCTGACACCCAACTCACTTTTTTTTCAACTTCTATTCTCTCCACAACCGTTGCATCCAGATTTTTTCCACACCTCTAACATGATGAAATTTCTAGTTGACGTTTAAAACCAAAACAACTATCTACAACACCTTGTAATATATTATATTCATCATATCTTTATTTCGTGTTGATAAATCTTCAAAAACTTTGTCGACCATAAACAATTCATTGACCATTTGTAGTTCCATAGAAGTAATTTTCAATTAAGAATAAATCTCAAAAAATACATTTTAATTATCTTGACGTTGACATAATTTTTTTTGAATTTTTGTTAATAATAAAAAATGCACTCAAATAATTAAAAAGCGTATTAAAAATTGTTCGGTAGGTCGGATACCGGACGGTTCGGGTCAGGACCCTGAGGTCAACGCTTGTGATGGTGGAGAGGCTCGTCTGGTCGTGGTCTCCTGGTCCCGGGTGCGCGAGGTTCCGAGCACTTCGCATGGAGAGGGGGGGTGCCACCTGCAAAGACACTCCGACGCTCTAGTCAGTCAGATGTGCAGGCGAAAAGTGGGCAAGGTGATATGTGTGACGTACCTTGGGGGAGGGGTATGACCCTCCCCTTATATACCTTATCAGAAAAGTGGACCCCATAGGAGTGTGTGAATATGACGTACCTCGGGGGGAGAGCCAGTCTCCCCCTTATATACATGTCAGTAGTGGGCCCTTTCAGTGGGCAAGCCCATACCCTCAAAGGTGTTGTCCCACGGTTGTGTGCAAGCCGTACGGGACGCGTGTCCGGGTCGGGTGGAGGGTGCATTACTGGGCCGGCGAGGACTCGGGTCGGGTTGACCCGCGTGAGTTTGGGCCAGGCCGTAACAGTGCCCCCGACGCGTCAGCGATGGCCGTGGGGGCCATCGGTGGCGCATGATGTTTACACTCGTGCGTTGTTGTTGGGTCGGCTGATCGTGGGAGGGACGCGTCTCTTGTGCGCGTGTCCCTTGATCTGCTGTGGCATCTGTTTGCCGTTTCGTTCTCCGCGCTGGGCATTTAATGCTCATAATGATTTGAAAAAACCCGTGCGCAAAGACCATTTTGCCCTTGCTTCCTTTCGCGCTTTTGGGGGTGGTTTTTAAACAGTTTTCTCCCTATCCACTTCCCACTCTTATTATTTCCAACTCCTTCTCTCCCTAACATCCAAAGCTTCCTGTGCGAACTCCCTCTTGCTTCAACCTTCATTCCAGATTTCCTTCATCGTTCCAGGTAATCTTCTGGTTTCTTTCTTCTGGTATCTGTATTATGTTCTGTTGTTGTGTGATTGCTGTTTGCGTTTGTTGCATGGCTGGTCATTGTCCAGACGGGCTTTGTGGTGAGGTGTTTCCTGAAGTCCTCATTCGAGAGTCCGTTCGTTAGACACAAACTTGCCACAGAGTCCGTCAGACCGTCAATTTCCAAGCACTCATCATTAAAACAGTCCAGGTACTTCCTGGTCGGCTCTCCGGGTCTCTGTGTTACCCCCAGCAAATTAATTGGGTGTTTGGCTTTGACAATCCTGGTTGTGAACTGAGCCAAGAAGGCGTGGCTGATGTCGGAAAATTGGGTCACCGAGCCTTGCGGGAGGTTGTTAAACCACCGTATTGCTGGGCCCGCTAAGGTGACTGGGAAGGCGCGGCATCTGACCTCATCTCCCACCCCTTCTAGGTTCATCCTGGCCTCAAAGGCCGTCAAGTGTTCCAGGGGGTCTTGCGTTCCGTCATATTTCATGTCTGTCGGTTTGTCGAAGTGTTTTGGTAGTCGGACCTCGAGTACAGAGCGGTGGAAAGGGGTCGCTCCTATTATGACGGGTCCTCGGGCAGTTCTTCTCGACTCATTGTTCTCGCGGTGGGCTTCCTCGTCGCCCCTGTTCGACGCGCGCCGCCTTTCGTGTCGGGCGTAGATAATGGGGTCGCGACTTCTTCTTCTGGGGCGTACCCGCCCCCCAGTGCTCTCCGACTCGTATTGGGGGCTCGGCGTGCGCCTCGAGCGGCTCCTCGAACGGGAACGGGTGGGACTCCGTTCTGGGGAGCGTTGGTCGCGCTCTCTTTCTGCTAGCCGGCGCTCTAAGTCCTGCATTCTATGGCGTAGTTCTTGCATTATCCTGGCGTGGTTATCACCCGTCCCCCCGAAGGGGCGTCTCTCGTGAGTCTGCGTCGCATCCCTCGGGGGCGACCGTTGCTGTTGCCGGGATTCCGTCGCGACGGCGCCTCCCCCGTGTATGGGAGGCACTACCTCGGAACCTGTCCCAGTCTGGACCAGCACGAAATCCATGAACGTTTTGTCCCCACAGACGGCGCCAATGTTCGGTAGGTCGGGTACCGGACGGTTCGGGTTAGGACCCTGAGGTCGATGCTGGGAAGGGTGGAGAGGCTCGTCTGGTCGTGCTTTCCTAGTCCCGGGTATACGAGGTCCCGAGCACTTCGTGTGTAGAGGAGGGGGGCCACCTGCAAAGACACTCCGACGCCCTTGTCATCGTTAAAACGGTCCAGGTACTTCCTGGTCGGTTCTCCGGGTCTTTGTGTTACCCCCAACAAATTAATTGGGTGTTTGGCTTTGACAATCCTGGTTGTGAACTGAGCCAGGAAGGCGTGGCTGATGTCGGAAAATTGGGTCACCGAGCCTTGCGGGAGGTTGTTAAACCACCGTATTGCCGGGCCCGCTAAGGTGACTGGGAAGGCGCGGCATCTGACCTCATCTCCCACCCCTTCTAGGTTCATCCTGGCCTCAAAGGCCGTCAAGTGTTCCAGGGGGTCTTGCGTTCCGTCATATTTCATGTCTGTCGGTTTGTCGAAGTGTTTTGGTAGTCGGACCTCGAGTACAGAGCGGTGGAAAGGGGTCGCTCCTATTATGACGGGTCCTCGGGCAGTTCTTCTCGACTCATTGTTCTCGTGGTGGGCTTCCTCGTCGCCCCTGTTCGACGCGCGCCGCCTTTCGTGTCGGGCGTAGATGATGGGGTCGCGACTTCTCCTTCTGGGGCGTACTCGCCCCCCAGTGCTCTCCGACTCGTACTGGGGGCTCGGCGTGCGCCTCGAGCGGCTCCTCGAACGGGAACGGGTGGGACTCCGTTCTGGGGAGCGTTGGTCGCGCTCTCTTTCTGCTAGCCGGCGCTCTAAGTCTTGCATTCTGTGGCGCAGTTCTTGCATTATCCTGGCGTGGTTATCACCCGTCCCCCCGAAGGGGCGTCTCTCGTGAGTCTGTGTCGCATCCCTCGGGGGCGACCGTTGCTGTTGTCGGGATTCCGTCGCGACGGCGCCTCCCCCGTGTATGGGAGGCACTACCTCGGAACCTGTCCCAGTCTGGACCAGCACGAAATCCATGAACGTATCCCCACAGACGGCGCCAATGTTCGGTAGGTCGGATACCGGACGGTTCGGGTCAGGACCCTGAGGTCAACGCTTGTGATGGTGGAGAGGCTCGTCTGGTCGTGGTCTCCTGGTCCCGGGTGCGCGAGGTCCCGAGCACTCCATGAGCGAGATCCCGAGCACTTCAGATGGAGAGGGAGGTGCCACCTGCAAAGACACTCCGACGCTCTTGTCAGAATATGTGCAGGCGGAGAGGAAATGGTGTGTGAATATGACGTACCTCGGGGGGAGAGTCAGTCTCCCCCTTATATACATGTCAGTAGTGGGCCCTTTCAGTGGGCAAGCCCATACCCTCAAAGGTGTTGTCCCACGGCTGTGTGCAAGCCGTACGGGACGCGTGTCCAGGTCGGGTGGAGGGTGCATTACTGGGCCGGCGAGGACTCGGGTCGGGTTGACCCGCGTGAGTTTGGGCCAGGCCGTAACAAAAATATTTAGTCGTGATCAAAGATCTGTACCGTTAACAAAAAAAATTCATGACATGGCTCATTTGTTAATGTTAGAGTTTCACTTATTATATAAGAAGTTCTATTTATCACATCATTCTTTTTGAAAATTTATAAATGGCTTAAAAAAAAGGGTTGAATCTATGACCTCTTTTTTTAATTTTTTTTTTGTTTTTTGCTTCTGATTAAATTTAAAACTTAGTTGCTATTAAGTCTGTTAAGTTGAAATTTCAAGCGATAATTTTATTTTATCTTTTCATAATGCGCTTAAGAATAGAGCAACTCTTTACTTTTGAATAGTTGTGACTTATGTGAAATAAGCAATACAGGAGACACTTTTATTGTCTCATATATATATATAAAAAAAAAAAGAAGAATAGAGAAGAGAAAATCACACTATCTTGATTTAGTCACAATGTGTAATGTAACCTACATCTAAACTTTTATACAACAGTAGTAGAATTTTCACTATCATTCACAATGATCACAAATACCAATTTTTCTAGGATTCAACTTAATCTTATCTGGGACAAACTCAACTTTTATCCAAGTTATATTTGGCTAGGTTCACTTCCTAGACTTGCAACCACTAAGTGCTCACCCAACTTAGCAAAGGAATTCCCTCAGAATCATGTGTATAAAACAAAAAAATATATAAAAGAGTTTTGACATAATTTTCTGACTTTTTCTTAATAACTCTCTTTGTCTTTTCTCTTAATGGTTTTTTTGAATATCTCACTTAATGACTTTTTTCACCGAAATAAACAAAGAAAAATGAACATTGAAAAACATAAAATTTAATATAAACTCATTAAGGATAAGAAGAGTTAGCTTGAAATTAAAACTATGAAAACCCAAACTTGCGTGCTCACTTCTTTCTTTAACTTGTGGCCGTTTACTCTTTAATAGAGGAGTAAAGTTTACAAATTTGAACCTGGGTTGAATATATTTGACTTCTTTTTTCCCAAATAACACAGCAGCAATGCAGAGAAGAAATAGAATAGCAGCAATGAATAAAATTAACATGCATTCTTATGTAGCTTCTTCTCTTTCTTTCTTTTTCAATTTTCTTTAAGAATTTAAGTCATTCATCAATACTTTGACTCTAAGTTTTGTTCTTAATCCTTGATTTGTAACAAAGTTTCATAACTTCCATTTTCTTCAAATTTTTCTTTATGTGCATATAGAAGGAAAACATATTCAAAAAGTTACAATAAAGTATAAAGATGGAAAAGATTTTCTGATTCACCTTTGAATTTGATCTTTGTTTTCGTGCCCTATCCTCTGACTTTCTTCTTCTTTTCCTTTTGTTTCTTAATTTAGTAATCACCTTTTTCTCTTTGATTTGAGTCATAATTCAGAGTTTTCTTTTGGAACTACTCACGTGAGTTAGAAAATAGAGAAGAGAAAAAATGAGTTCGATCACTTTGCTTTTGTATTGGAGATGTGTTACTTCTTTTTATCTAGGTTAGTGATTAGCAACGATTTCTTGAGCCATTAGTGAGTGAATGAACTTAATGCTATGATCTTGAGCCTAGAGTATCATTGGAGCTTGTCTGTTACTCTTTCTTTTAGATTTTGTCTGCACATTAGTCAAACAAAATTATTCACACCACTTTAAATTTTTTATCTATTATTATAATATTTTATCATCATCAAATAATTATTTTATTTTTTTCAAAACTCAATACTTTTCTATTAACGAAGAATGTCTTAATTTATAGATGTGCATTTCTTTCATGTTTTTAAATAATTTGATAACAATTTAATTAATAATAAAATTTAAAAATATTGTTGTGTATTCTTTAGAGATTTATCATTCAATTAAATAAAAGGACAACAAAAATTACCAATTTAGCTTTTAATCTTTTCTAAAAATTTGTCTCACCAATAAAATCTTTTTAATTACCTCGTTTGGATTAATGATAATCATGTTTAACTTCATGACTAAAAATATAACCACTTTTCGGACTATAAAATCTATCAATTTTTTATTAGTAGGTCAACTCCGAGCTACTATGATTATAGTTGACTTAGCTACCGTAATCATGACTTTATACTAAAAGATTAATTTTGATGCATTAATAATGTAAAGAATTTTACATAATTATGCAATTACATATGTTCTTTTGGATGACCATTCGCGTGATTAAAGTGAAAGGTAATTATTTTTACTGATGTAGCGTTACGTAATTGAATGTACATGTAAAACTACTTTACATTGACAGTGTATTAAAATTAAATTCTTATACCTGAAAAATAAAAAAGATCGTAACCTATGAATGACAAAACTCTCCGAAACGTGGGAATTCCTGTGGGGACTGCCCCAAATGAGGACGTAAAGATGGAAAATTTTTCAGCGAGGATGGGAATGGGGTAAAATTCTCCCGAAACAGACACGGAAATCCTGCCCCATCCCCGCTAATGCTCAAATTATTAAATTTATTTAAATATCCTTAATAATTTATTTTAATATAGATTTTTTAGTCATTTCACATAATATATATATTGAAAAACCTAATCCTAATTTAAAAAATGTCCTTCCTTCTCTTCGTAATACTAACACTGTGTCGTCCCACATTTTCAGTCTCTTTACTCTATGATTATGGTGTGTTATTTATATTTTTCGACGTGTAATCTTGGACAATACTCTATTTGTATGTTGTAATAATATTTTGTGATATTTTTTTTTATAATTTTTTGCTAGACGTTTCATATAAATTATTAATATAAAGAGATAGAAAATGGGGTTCTCGCGGTCACGGGATAGGGCCATGTGGGTAGGGATGGTAAAACGGGTTGAATTCGTCGGATCGACTCACCGAACTCGCTAAAAAATCAGGTCGGGTTAGAATTTTGAATCCGTCAAATTTGCGGGTTTTGGTGGGGCGGGGCGGACCAGCCTGCCGAGCCAAAGATTTTTGTTTTTCTTTTTTATTAAATAAAAGAGTGATAGTGCTACAAAATTAATAATTATATAATTTTTAAACACTTTTTTTTCATGTTTTGTTTTTATGCTTCTCTTAGTTACTAACTTTATTTATTTTATTTTACAATTTCGTATTATGCTCAAATTATGTGACTTATTTTTTAAAATAAAGATGATTTACGACAAATATTATTTTAAATAATTTTATTGAAGTAAAAAATAAAAAAAATTATATTATAATTTGATTTTTTTTATTTGTATTTATTTTTTAATTATTATTTTTATTAATTTTAATGAATTTTATTATTAAAAAAATATAGTAAAGCGAACTAGCCCGTCGACCCGCCAATCCGCCATAAAGTAAAATAGACTAGCATTTTGAACCCATTTTAGCCTGTGCCACCTTATTTTACGGTGCAGACATAGACGAGACTAAGCGGTAAAAAATGGGGGTGGGAACAATATTTGGAGGCCACTCAGATAAAGACGTGTAAAACATCTTTTTTTAAAGATGTTTTCATGTTGTGTTTTAATTGGTTTCTATATAATTTATTCGGTATTCTTCATCACATATTATTAAATTTCTCAAAAGATTTTCTTTCCAAAAATAATAAAAAATATTTAATTTAGACTAAAACAAAAAAGGTAATAGATTAACTATTAGATTTTTTTAAAAGATTATTTACATAAAAAAATATATCTCATATATATATAAAATAAGCTCTTAAAATTTTTATAAATAAAAAAATAATTAATTTATATTCGTACAATATATAAAATAATTACTATATTATTATTATATTATATATTAAGATTCACTAATTTAATTTTTTTATTTTTAATATAATAATTAGAAAATTTTTTAACTTAGGTATCCGTGACTCATATTAGGGTTTTAAGTGTTTAGTTGAAAAAAATAAGGTAAAAAAATTTCAATTGTCACATCAAACAGTCGCTAGAATGTATAATGTAACAGTCGTTAGTCCATCTCAGCATGTCGTTAACGATTTTGTGAGACAGTGACAAAAATAAGATTAGGAACCAATGTGAGCCATAACTATTAAGTTGGGAGACTAAATTGAGTAAATCGAAATTTTTGAAATTAGATTGAAACATAGTTGTTAGAACCGAACTAGTAATCGAATCGGTCAAGCTACTGGTTCACTGATTTATTGGTTCAACCGATAAATCACTGGTTGAACCGATAAAACCA
>NC_029787.2:125389484-125397402 GCF_000816755.2 Arachis ipaensis
TAACCTTAATCACAATACTAGCAATAAAATAGATCAAGTAAATTAATAAATTTTTAGTGAAATTTATATTTATATTAATAATGGTATATAATTAAAATATAATTAATTTTAAAAATAGAAAAAACAAAAATTAAATTAAATTAGATATTTATGTATACTATATAATTAGTATTTGTCAAAGATAATACTTAGAAGTGCAATGGCTAAGTGGCAAGTAGAGGTTGTTTTTGCTCCAAGGTTCTTGGTTCGAGATCTTGTAGAGACATTTTAAAAATTTTTTTCAAGCAGACCAGTTCGGTTAGACCGATTTGCACCGGTTCTTACCGATTCACACCGATTTTATTCCTTAAACGGTCCAAGTAGTAAACCGAACCAAACTAGATTCGGTTTTAGTCTGGTTCACTAGTTTTTCGGTCGAACCAGCCGATCCAGTTCGGTTTTTACAACTATTGATTCAAATACGAACATAATTTCAGAGACCAATAAGTATTATGTCTTTGTTGATAATTAAGTTGTTTTAATGGTAATTAAGATCTAATAATAGTTTATAATAAAAGAAGCATTCTTTTGCAACAATGAACCTATAGTAGTAGTTAGGGGTGTTCATAAATTAGATCGTATCCATATAAATCCACAGTATTTATCCGTATTTGATCTGTAATTTGAGATATTGTACGAATAAAAATTAATTATTTTTTTATTTATAAAAATTTTAAGAGCTTGTTTTATATATATATATTGATGAATGTGATATATTTTTTTATGTAAATAATCTTTTAAAAAAATCTAATAGTTAATCTTTACCTTTTTTGTTTTAGTCTAAATTAAATATTTTTTATTGTTTTTGGAAAGACAATCTTTTAAGGAATTTAATAATATGTGATGAGGAACACCGAATAAATTATATAGAAACCAATTAAAACACAACATGAAAACATCTTTAAAAAAAGACGTTTTACGCGTCTTTATCTAAGTAGCCTCCACAATATTTTCCTCTGATAAAAATCGAAGTAAAAACAAAAAATCTGTGAACAGAGACAGAAAGTAAAGAGACGCCTTCCGTCCTCGTCCTGTCCTGTCCGATTGCCATTTCTATCGTAACCTATGTAAGTAAAATAAAATTAAAAAAATATATATAAAAACTAATTTGTAAGTTCAGAAACATATAAAAGTAAGGCATGAATAAGTTATAATCTTTGCATTGGCGTACGCATTATATTAACAATTGATCAAGATTATCCCGTTAAATTTAAATTAATAGAATACCAGGAAAATGAAATTGTTGTGGGGACACTTCACGGACTCACGGTAGTGTCGCTGTTGTTTGGTACATGTTCCATCTGCTTCATAATTATGCAAGCTCAATGGTCAAGCGTTCAAACAAGAAGACAAATGTAAGCACCATTGCACATTAACCGTATTTGATTTTCACAAATATCTGAGTTTTATTTTCATTATAAACCGAGAACTTTTTATAGATAATTTATAGCTATAGATAAATACAAATATCAAATTGAGCATCTGAAGAGTTTAAAAATATATTAATTTTGGCAAGATGCCTAATTGAATTTATTTAATTTTTTTAGTTGTATTATTAGTGTATTATTGGGTTGCTTTTTATTTTTAACGTCTTAATTAATATGATAATAGCCAGTACTTGTTTAGTTGCTTTCTTTTAATAATAATATATAAAAAAGCAATCATAATTTATTCCATAAGTTTGTATTCATCAATAATAACGACAAAGATGACACTCTCTCTCTTGCAGACTTTGTCATGTGAAGTTGTTAACTCAATATACTTATTTTGGTGAAAACAATTAATCAATTAAGTAATCAACAATATCCATGCCTAATTAATTAACAAGAGGGGAAATTAAGTTGACATCAAACTAAATATTGAAGAAAATAAAATAAAAATTTATATGCACCCAAAAATGAATTATCTTGATCCATTGATTGATGACTTGTAAATTGTAATGTGTCACTTTGGGGGCCAAACTGGCTCTTCTGATGTTTCAACTGTAACAGCAGTTAGGGTCTGCAGTGTACTACACAGACACAGTCCTATATGATTCAACACTACCCAGGAAAAAAAAAATGAACTTTTTCCTGAAAAATCATGAAAATCTGCTGATAAAGTTTCACACTTTCAGAAGCTGATCCAATTTGGTATCTGGGTTTTTAAGTTCTTTCTCTGTTGTTGGTTTGTGTGGTGCTTGAAGAATGAAGGTGGATAGGATTGAGGAGAGTAGTGGGAGTGTGAGGTTGTTGGCAAGGAAAGGGAGCAACAGCAGTGGTGGGAGCAGTGAATCTTCAAGGTGGGTTGATGGCAGTGAAGTGGTGGATTGGGATGAGGTTCCTCCATGGTCAAGGCTCCATGATAGTGATGGTAGAGAAGGGTATGGAACAACAATTAGGAGAAGGCTTGTTAAGAAGCCCAAAAGGGTTGATTCCTTTGATGTTGAAGCCATGGAAATTGGTGGAGCTCATGGTCACCACACTAAGGTATATTATTATTATTTTACTATTGTTGTCAGTGTATAATTCTCAGTTTTCATTTCTTCTTACAAGCTCTTGGAAACAAGAACTACTTAGTGCTATAATGATATTAGTGCTTTAGATCTAATTAAATTTTATTAATTGTACATATTGAAAACAACTTGTTCCAGATTAGTTTTTGAGCTTGTTCTCTAGGTATTTCACTGTACTTTATGCCTGTAGTTTGTGAAGGAAAAAGGCACCAATTATATTATTTTAAGGTTCTTTGCACATTGAAAGAGGTTATCATAGAATTTAGGTCCTCTAAAGTACCAGGGTTTTTTACTATTAGATCAATAAAATTAAAAATGGAACTCAATTCATTTTATTGATCCAACTGGAAAAATCTTCCACTTTACCTGCTAAAGTGAATATTCTCACCGGTTATCATTGGCATGGGATTATATGACCCATTAGTATTGTTGTATTGAAAGATAAAAAAAATGCACAAGACAAAGAAGGGTGTTGATGTAGCAGTAAAGCCATGCTAAGGCCTCGGAGAAACATTTTTGGAGAGAACACTAATTGGGAGAGCAAGTATGACTCTATGCTCAATAGGGGAGGGGGATCCTATTTGGATGTACAATGTTGCATGGTCTTGTATATTAACGAAATACTTGTAATCATCACACACAAAATGTTTGAAAAGTGTCCTGAAATAGAGCTACCTCACTCTTTATAATCTATTCTACTTATGTAAATCAGGATATGACCCTTTGGCCCACCCTTCTATTAGCATTTAAGACTCTTGGTGTTGTATATGGCGATATGGGAACGAGTCCTCTATACGTTTTTTCTGATGTCTTCAGCAAGGTTCCAATTGAATCAGATGTTGATGTCTTGGGGGCTTTATCATTGGTAATGTACACAATAGCTCTTGTTCCACTAGCCAAGTATGTTTTTATAGTGCTCAAAGCAAATGATAATGGAGAAGGTTAGTATTCTCTTTCCCACTCAGAATAATTCACTTCTGTAATCTTTTCATTCCACACTTGTATTTTATTGTAATCCTCTTATGATTGTTAAATTATAGGAGGAACGTTTGCGCTATACTCGCTGATTTGTAGGTATGCAAATGTGAATATGCTACCAAATCGTCAACAAGCTGACGAGCACATATCTAGTTTTAAGCTCAAACTGCCTACTCCAGAGCTAGAAAGGGCTTTGAAAATAAAGGAGACCTTGGAAAGAAGAGCAACTTTGAAAAATATTTTGTTGGTTTTGGTTTTGTTGGGAACTTCCATGATTATTGGAGATGGTATTCTAACCCCAGCAATATCAGGTACATGTAAAATCAAATTTTTGTCATGAAACCCTGTTGCAAATTCTTTGTTTCCATCATATGATGATCAAATGATAACTTGAGGTGTGACTGTAACAACTTATCTTTGAGCTGAACTAGTTGAATTTGCAGTTTTCTCCTGCTGTTCCTATTAGTAGTCAACATACCATCCCACCTCTTTCTCGGAACATTTACAATTCTTTGTGTCTTATTAAGACTGATGTTGAGAGAAGCTATGCTTTGTTCTAACTTAAGAATATTCATGGTATGTTTTTCTGTTGCAGTAATGTCTGCCATAAGTGGTCTACAAGGTCAAGTAAAAGGATTTGGTACAGGTGAGTATACTTTCCTCTTCTTTCTAGTAGTCTTAATTGGAAGTAGAAAAGCAATAGTAGAAATATAACAATCTATCTTGAGAAAACATGTTTTCGCTTATGGAACTATGGATGCAGAGATTAGCATTTTGCACAAAAAGGGTCAGATATTTGTTTTCTGTTCTTACTTGCAGGTGCTTTGGTTGGTGTTTCAATTGCAGTCCTAGTAGCTTTGTTCAGCATCCAACAGTTTGGTACCAGTAAAGTGGGTTTCATGTTTGCTCCAGTTCTTGCTTTATGGTTCTTTTCTCTGGGTTCTATTGGACTATATAACATATTTAATTATGATGTTACGGTTCTGAGAGCTATCAATCCAGCTTATGTATATTATTTCTTCAATAAAAATGGCAAAGCTGCATGGTCAGCTCTTGGTGGTTGTGTTTTGTGTATTACAGGTATATATTATTTATTTATTTTATACCTTTTTTTTCTTTTGTTTGTCTAGTAAGTTTAGTTCTTTAAAGAACATTTTAGTCAATAGCAAGTTTGCATTTCTTTTCATTATTTTCGCATGCTGCGATATATTGCATTAAACTGAACATGATGGAAAATACCACGAAACTTTTACAGGACTTGGAAGTTAATAATTCATTCATTAAGAACATAATTGATGTATGTTTGTCCTCACCACAGGTGCAGAAGCAATGTTTGCAGACCTGGGTCATTTTTCTGTACCAGCAATACAGGTTTGTGAATCCTTTAATTGTTTGGTTTTGAAAAGTGAAGCATTTAAGTTTGCATCATCGCATGTTTCATAGTTTGAACATAATTAAAACGAATATGATTATGATAGAACATTGTGGCGTCACCTGATCTGAGGTGAAACAAGGCTTAGTTTGTTGTTTTGTACTTAACTGAGTCTCATGCTTATACAGATTGCTTTCACTAGTGTGGTATTTCCTTGTCTCCTCCTAGCTTATATGGGCCAAGCTGCTTATTTGATGAAGAATCCCCATTCTTATTCAAGGATATTCTATGATTCTGTTCCAGGTGATATTCAATGAAATGATTACTGCTTCTATGCACACAAAATCACTGTACTTTTTGGGTGGAAAATTGATTTTTATTTCAAGTGTAGTAATCATCTTGTACCTGTTGTTTGTACTTTGTGTGTGCAACAGAAAGTCTCTTCTGGCCAGTGTTTGTTGTAGCCACACTAGCTGCTATGATTGCCAGTCAAGCAATGATATCGGCTACATTTTCGTGTGTAAAGCAATCTATGGCTTTAGGATGCTTCCCCAGGCTCAAGATAATTCATACCTCGAGAAAGTTCATGGGACAAATTTACATCCCTGTAATGAACTGGTTTCTAATGATCATGTGCATAATTGTTGTTTCAATCTTCCAAAGCACTACTGATATTGCAAATGCATATGGTAAAGTGTTCCCTGCTTCTATTCTCTAGGAATCTTCTATCTTTTTCTTTTCTTTTTTTTAGCTTGATCATGGGATTCATAATTTTGTAGTATCACTGTTATCAGCATCTTTTATGCAATGGATAGTATCAAATACTCAACAAATACTAAAAGTAACCAAATGATATTTATATAATATGTTATGCTGAAGAAAATTTGTGGTTAATCTGTGCTAATGCATCTCATGTAATTGTTGCAGGCATTGCTGAAGTTGGTGTCATGATGGTTAGCACTGCCTTGGTGACACTTGTAATGCTTCTGATTTGGCAGACTAATCTGTTTTTGGCGCTGTGTTTCCCATTACTATTTGGTTCCGTGGAGCTGATTTACATGTCTGCTGTCCTCTCGAAGCTCTTTGAAGGCGGCTGGCTTCCTCTTGCCTTTGCTACTTTCTTCCTCTCCGTGATGTACACGTGGAACTATGGCAGTGTATTGAAGTACCGGAGCGAAGTCAGAGAGAAAGTCTCATCAGACTTGATGCTTGATCTTGGCTCCAATCTTGGAACACTAAGAGTTCCCGGAATTGGATTGTTATATAATGAGCTTGTCCAAGGCATTCCCTCCATTTTCTTGCAGTTCTTGCTAAGCCTTCCTGCTATTCACTCTACCATAGTTTTTGTCTGCATTAAATATGTTCCAATCCCTGTGGTTCCTCAGGAGGAAAGGTTTCTGTTTCGAAGAGTTTGCCCGAAAGATTACCATATGTTCCGGTGTGTTGCAAGGTATGGTTACAAAGATGTAAGGAAAGAAGATCACCACGCATTCGAGCAACTTCTCATTGAGAGCCTTGAGAAATTCTTGAGAAGGGAAGCTCAAGAAGCTGCCTTAGAATTGGAGGGTGCATTAACCGAAGAAACGGATAATGTGTCAGTGAAATCAATGGATACTGAACATCATCCTGATACAGAGGAGCTTCGGATTCCACTTATGCAAGGTCAAAATTTAGAAGGAGAAGGAACTACTTCTACCTCTAAGGAAGCTGCATCATTAGCATTGCCATTAGCATTACCTTCCAGTTATATGTCATCTTCGGCCGAAGATCCTGGTCTCGAGTATGAGCTCTCGGCCCTAAGAGAAGCAATGGAATCAGGATGCACCTATTTGCTTGGACATGGAGATGTGAGGGCAAAGAAGAACTCTTTCTTCTTTAAGAAGTTAGTGATAAACTATTTCTATGGATTTCTTAGGAAGAACTGCAGAGGCGGCACGGCGAACATGAAAGTCCCTCACACCAATATCATTCAAGTTGGGATGACATATATGGTCTGAGACTCATGATCCTTGCTGGTTCTTTCTGATAATTGTCAAGTGCAATGTTGTTTGGTATTTTTCCTATTCTTCTTTTCTTCTCTGTCAATGGTGATTGCTGATGAAGTTTTCATTCTATGTGTTGCCTTGTAATTTTGTGTACACAAGTTAGATTTATGTCTGAAATTGAAATTGTTTCAGAATCTGTAATTTATGAGAGAAGACTCATATTCTTGTTCAAATCTTCTTTAGAGATGCTTGTACTAGTCCATAGCTCCAAAACATGAAATAATAATAATAATAATAATAATGATGATGTAAAAATTTGATTCTTCTTTCATTTTGGCCAAAATAGGGGCTAACATCAATCAACTATTGATTAAACATCATAATTTATCATTTTAATTAAAAATCAATTTTATTATTTTAAATAAAAATCATATACAGTTATTGAGTATTATATACTGAAGCATTATCTTTAAAACTTTTGTTTTAATAATAGATAAAATTTTGTGGGAAAAATATTGGAACAAGATAGGGAAACTCCCCGAATAATTTGGTCCCTTTGTCTGCAAATGTTCATGAAGAAAGGGATGTATTTACCCTATGAACTTGGTCTTGGGTCTTGTGCCCCATTTCTCATAATTCATCTGAAGTTGAACCAAGAATTTTTTATGAAAACCACATTCAAGTTAGTGTCAGTGTGTATAAATAAGAATAGGGTTGGTGGGGAACAAAAAGGATAAGAAAAAAAAGGGGCACTTGTTATCTGTCTATTTTTAATGTGAAATTTTGTATATTTTCTTTTTCTATAAAATTAAATTCTAAAATTAAATTGGAAAATAATTGTTTTAGTTGTAGGTGTTTAATGTCAAAAAATTACATGTATCAAGGATCGGAAGTATTTTTTTTCAATCTGCAATATAAAGTGTTTATTAAAAAATAACTAACTATCGGTGTAATCAAAATTCAGATTATTGTTCAAAAAATAACCCAAGTATGAAATTGTCTTATAGTTAGTATGCTCAAGTATTTTTTTTTTTCAAAGAAGGAAAAAGA
>NC_029787.2:125397409-125398015 GCF_000816755.2 Arachis ipaensis
AACGATGCAGTAGAATGGAAGCAGCCTATAGAAAAAGCTTATAAAACTGCGAATATAAATGTGATTAAATAAGTGTATAATTAATTATATTAATATAGGTCGACAGAATAGCAACACAAGGAAACATGGAAGATCTTGTGTTACATTGAATGCTGACCACACAACATAATAACATATGCAATTATGCATATAGATATACTAAATACTATTTGATTTGATCTGGCCTAACATTTGATCCAGCTTCAACAAATTTTTAGATTTTGTTTAGTGTTAATAATTGATTGGTGTACGTGACAAGTTATTTTAAAAAATAAGGGTAAAGTATATTTTTTGTCCTTGAAGTTTTACAAAAGTTTCAAAAATACCTCTAAGTTTTATTTTGTTTCAATTTTGTCCTAAAAGTTTTCGATTTGCATCAAATATACCCCGAACGACATATTTTTCAAAAATTTAAGACTAATTCAACAACAATTTTATAAGAACAACTCTCAACACAAGCAAATCAAGCATAGTTTTCATGCATTATTGTTAGATTGGTCTTAATTTTTTTGAAAATTTAGCCGCTAAGAGTATATTTGATGCAAATCGAAAACTTTTAGGACAAAA
>NC_029787.2:125399372-125414037 GCF_000816755.2 Arachis ipaensis
ATAAGTGGGCGTGTGAAAGATAAACCTGAAATAATGTTAGTATGATCCTTTCTAATTATAAACTTGGTGTTTGTTGAGTCCAATCTTTGCACCTCTTCTCTTCTGAATTCTGATCCAGTGTGTATCAATCATAAATAAATAGTTATTAATATTAAATAGTGTTTATCGTTGCAAACTTGCAATGTCAAATTTTCTTTGCTGAAATATGCATTTTAATTAGGTTTGAAAAACGCTAAGCTTGGACCAGCCAACAATATTGGCAACGGAGGAACTCCGCTACAGAATATGATTATATCAGCAATTAAAGAGAAAATGACGTCATAAACTCTACATACACCTAAATAATAAATATGATCCAAGCAATTTGAATCTACTTGATATAAAAGTCATTCTGAATGAAAATATTTCTAAAAAACAAACGAAATAAAGTGAGATAAAGTGTACATGAGAGAATTCTAATATTTAAGTCAGTAAAAAAATGGAGAATAACGAACGGTTATTAACTTGAAAGGTAAGTAATTATTTTAACTGCGTGTAGAGTTTATCTAACTACCTGCTATGCTTAAAGTCCCAAGTTTAATTTCGACATGTAAAAATATTTTATAGAGTCATCTAACTTTTTCCAATGTTGATTATTGGAATAAATGTTGATTATTATGGAAGCATATGTTGATATGTATATAAATTAATGGTTGTCCTGTCCAACCAATGTAGAGGAACAGAACAAGGATGGTGGTGGCTGGTCATCTAAGCTTAGATAATTTGTGTGTTTTTCTTTTTCCAATCCATAATATTAATTAATATTAAAATATTCAGAATGATGTTTCCTATGTATCTTCCTTCCTTATTCTTGAAACACATGCACTCTGCAATTTGAACCCTCAAATTCGAATCATGGATCTGGAAAGTACCTTCCTACACAAAACAATAATATTAACTCAAATACTATAAACAAGACAGCTTTTTCTTTTGCCTGTAAAATTATTCTGCTACATTTTTTTTAATTATTTTACATATATTATCTTCTTGTTAGATGTTCTGAATTTACTTTTTTATTTATTATTTTTTATTTAAATAATAAAAAATGTTATAAATTAATAATTGAAAATTCATAGAAATATAATTTAAACAGAATAAGTTTAAAACAAATAGGAGAGAGTGAGAGATTAATATTAAGATCAAATTATCTCAATTTTATGTATATACCTATATATATACATCGATTTTTCCAAAGTACTTGATACTGGGGCCTTCTTTAATTCTTTTGACCTTTTAAACTCAGTTAGAAGAAGAACAATGCGATGCCTCTTTTAGATTTGTAAGACTACTTGAAGAATGTTATTAGTAGTGTATAACAAGCATGTTTGTTTGTTTGAACTTTGAAGCAGAAAGAATCATGGAGATCAGTTCTGACACTGGCATATCAGAGCCTTGGAGTGGTGTATGGTGAAATAAGCACTTCACCACTCTTTGTGTACAGAAACACATTCTCTGAAGACATTGGTCACACTGACACCAATGAAGAGATTTTTGGTGTTCTGTCTTTGGTGTTCTGGACTTTAACATTGGTTACTCTTGTTAAGTATGTGTTCATAGTGCTTAGAGCTGATGACAATGGTGAAGGAGGCACATTTGCACTCTACTCTTTGCTCTGCCGCCATGCCAGGCTTCGATCATTCCATAATTGCCAGCTGGAGGATGAGGAGCTCTCCGAGTACCGGAGTAGCCGCTGCTTTGGCGCCGATGTGCCGGAGAGAAGCCTTAACTGTAGGGTGAAGAACACCTTGGAGAAGCACAAGTTCTTGCAGAGTGTTCTGTTGGTTCTTGCTCTCATTGGAACTTGCATGGTCGTTGGTGTTGGGGTGCTTAAACCTGCTATTTCTGGTAACTATGACAAGTTTTCTTTTTATTTTTGGGAATCAGAAATTGAAAATTTTGGGGGGTGTAAGTGTGTAATATTGCTTTCTCCTATCAACTTAAGTTTTTGGGATAAGTGGTTTCATTACATGGTAAATCAAACAAACCCAGAAGAGATTTTTGTTTGAAAGGAAGTGTTAAAGATATAACCATTAATAATTTTTTCTCCGGCCAGATTAAGTTTTTGGAATGAGTGGTTTCGTGAATTGAATGCAGTTTTCTCAGCTGTGTCTGGCCTTGAGCTTTCAGTGTCCAAGGAGCACCACAGATGTGAGTTCATCATCATTTACTTATGGTCTCAATTTCTCAAGAATGATAACGGATTTGTGTTGTTACTTTATAAATTGCCTTTGGTAATTTGCAGATGTAGAAGTTCCAGCTGCATGTTTGATATTGATAGGCTTGTTTGCACTTCAACGTTATGGTACACACAGGGTTGGCTTCATCTTCGCCCCCATAGTTCTTACATGGCTTCTCTGCATCGCCGCCATCGGCATATACAACATTTACTACTGGAACCCTCATGTATACAAAGCACTCTCCCCATATTATGTTTTCCAGTTCATAAAGAAAACAAAGACAGCAGGGTGGATGTCCCTTGGTGGAATTTTACTATGCATAACAGGTTAGTTTCTTTTCTTCATGCAGATTTTTGAAGTATTACTATGCATAACAGGTTAGTTTCTTTTCTATTTTGTGCTCTAACGCACTCTTTCAACTTTGACAGGATCAGAGGCCATGTTTGCTGATCTTGGACACTTTTCACCATTATCCATCAAGGTATGTCTACCTTACCATCATATTTTTCTGTACAACCTTCATTCAAAGTTTGATACATTTGTAATTGTGTAGATTGCCTTCACTGCTGTGGTTTATCCATGCTTAACTCTAGCATACATGGGACAAGCTGCATATTTTTCGAGACATCACGACATCAAACACGAGTATGAGTTTGGGTTCTATGTATCTGTCCCAGGTAGGTAACACAACACAAGTGTTTTCATTCTGAAGAAGAAGAAGAAGAGAGTGGAAGTCAGTCTCAGTTTCTTGTGTTTTTGCAGGGAAGTTGAGGTGGCCTGTTGTGGTGATAGCAATACTAGCCGCAGTTGTTGGCAGCCAATCCATCATCACAGGAACTTTCTCAATTATCAAGCAATGCTCAGCACTAAACTGCTTCCCAAGGGTTAAAGTGGTTCACACATCTTCAAAGATTCATGGCCAAGTTTACATCCCTGAGATAAATTGGCTACTGATGCTGATGTGTTTGGCTGTAACTATTGGTTTCGGAGACATAAGGCGTCTCGGCAATGCATCAGGTAACGTGCCTTCTCCTGTCAGCTTAAGCTTTTAGAAAAAGAAGCGAACTAAACTCATAACAACTAAACTCATGACAGGTTTGGCTGTTATCTCAGTAATGCTGGTAACAACCTGCTTGATGTCACTGGTAATTATACTGTGCTGGAACCAGAATGTTTTGCTAGCACTGGCCTTTGTTGTTTTCTTCGGAACAATTGAGGCTGTGTTCTTCTCAGCTTCCATTATGAAATTCTTTGAAGGAGCATGGGTACCAATTGTTATGTCAGTTGTGTTTCTTTCAGTAATGTATAGCTGGCACTATGGAACTCTAAAGAAGTATGAATTGGATGTCCAAAACAAGGTTTCAGTGAACTGGCTACTGAGCCTCGGACCAAGCTTAGGCTTTGTCCGAGTTCGCGGCATTGGGGTTGTTCACACAGAGCTAGTTTCCGGCATTCCAGCAATATTCTCACACTTTGTAACCAATTTACCCGCTTTCCACCAAGTGCTGGTGTTCCTCTGCATCAAGCATGTTCCAATTCCACATGTTAGACCCCAGGAGCGGTTTCTAGTAGGCAGAGTAGGGCCAAGAAACTTCAGAATCTACCGGTGTATCGTCCGATATGGATACCGTGACATCCACAAAGACGACGATGAGTTCGAGAAAGACCTTGTATGCAGCATAGCTGAGTTCATAAGAACCGGGAACTCAAGCAATGAGGCTGAGAAGGATGATCATCATGATGTGATGGCAGTTGTAGGCACATGTTCTAGTTCTACTCATCACATTATTATGAGTGATGAGAATGGAAAGGGACAAAAGAAAAAGGTACGGTTTATTGTGCCGGAGAAGCAGAAGATGGAGAGTGATGCAATGGAGGAGTTGAAGGATCTAATGGAAGCTAGGGAAGCTGGGGTGGCATACATTATAGGACATTCATACATGAGAGCCAAACCAGGTTCCAGCACTTTGAAAAAATTGTTGGTTAATTTTGGTTATGAATTGTTAAGGAAAAATAGCAGAGCACCCTCCTATGTACATAGTGTACCTCATGCATCAGCTTTAGAGGTTTCCATGATGTACTATGTTTAATAAACTTCATGTATTATTATCTTATATATATATATTTGTACATGTTTATATCCCTAGCTTTAGAGGAAAGTATATGCAACTCATACAATCACTAAGCTTTGAAAATACTGAGCATAGTAATGGGATTTACTTGTCAGTATAATGCCACACCCTTTTTTTTAGTTCGAGCCCAATGTTTAAAATGAAAATTATTTAGAGAGTAAAGTGACAATTAAATTCCTAAAGATTTTGATTTTATATTAGTTAATTTTTTAAGAAAAGAAATTGTTCATATTCTGGCCCAATAATAATGGTACAGGATCCAAGCAAAGAAGCCCAACCCAAAGGGTTGGCCTTCACCCAGTACCAGCCTTCATCCCAAGAAGTCGGTACTAAACACGACCTGCTCCAAAGAAGTCGGATACGAGGGTTAGCTGGCAGATAACACTCATTCGAATGAGTAACTGCCCCTAGAAACTCTCTAACCACTTCAGAGAGCCATATCTTAACCTTCCTAAGATATGGGAACGGTTATCCACCTAAAAAGGTGGCACTACTTTAGCGGTGGTTATTGGCTCACCACTATAAATACACTGACACCATTCGGTATAAAAAAGTTCCAATACTCTCTAAACCTGCTCACACTCTTGCTAACTTAGGCATCGGAGTGTCCTTGCAGGTACCACCCCCCATTCTTTCACGTGTACACGTCGGACGGAGGAACGCCGAGTAGCAGATCCACTCGAAAGCCACCTCCTTCATACATTTGGGCCAACCAACGCCATCCAGCCCATTAATCTCCGGTTACCCACCGTAACATTGGCGCCGTTGCCGGGGACCCGAGAGATCAACCAGTGATGGCGGATAGATCCCCTGAAGAGGGTCATGTGGAGACAGATTCTGAACAAGAGAATCTGAACACTGGAAACAATGAGGCCGACCAGACCCTTCACCAGGAGGCCAATGATCAACACAGGGAAGGCACCTCCGGAATCAAAAACCCGAAGGTAAATTCTTCGGAGGGGCGCGAATCAGAAAAAGAAGGACCATCCCACGCAATTGAGCTCATGGGATTAGTCCACAGTCGCCTCGAGCAGCTAGAACAGGAACGGGAATGACAAAAGAAAACTGAAAAGAACCTAAAAGAGGAGATGGAGCGACGAAAAGAGTTAGAAAGAAAACTCTTAAAGTTAGAATCCTCCCTCAAAGGTCAGAACTCCCACGACGGTAGAGAAGATTCGCCCTTAGGGGAGAAAGATCCTTTTAGCGAGGACATAATGAGGGCAAAAGTTTCGAGAAACTTTAGAAGCCCCGATATGGACCTCTACGACGGAACCACTAATCCAAAGCATCATCTGAGCAACTTTAAAAGTCGGATGTATTTGGCTGACGCTTCCGATGCCACGCGATGCAAAGCTTTTCCGACAACTTTGTCAAAAGCAGCGATGAAGTGGTTCGACAGCCTCCCTCCGAGGTCGATTACCAGTTTTGAAGACCTCTCAAGGAAATTCTTGATGAGGTTCTCTATCCAGAAAGACAAAGTAAAACATGCACCGAGTCTCCTGGGAATAAAATAGGAGGTCGGGGAGTCCTTACGAGCCTATATGGAAAGGTTCAACAAAGCATGTTTGGAGATTCAAGACCTGCCCACCGAAGCAGTCATCATGGGGCTAGTCAATGGGCTTAGAGAAGGTCCCTTCTCACAGTCCATATCCAAAAGACACCCCACCTCCTTATGTGATGTACAGCAGAGAGCTGAAAAATACATCAACATGGAGAAAAATGCTAAGCTAAGAGACCTGAGTGGGCGACCTGGTCACCCTCCCTCAACAAAAGAGAGGGAGAGGGAAGCCAAGAAAAAGGAAGAACCCGGCCTCGATAGGCCAAGAAAATATCACTCTTATACTCCTCTAAAAGTTCCTGTAGTGGATGTATACAGAGAAATTTGCAACACTGAAAGGCTGCCTCCCCCCAGGCCCATCAAAAATAAAAGAGGGGGGAGCCGCGGTGATTACTGTGAGTACCATAAGATATATGGGCACTCCACAAACGATTGTTATGACCTTAAAAATGTGATAGAAAAGCTGGCCAGAGAAGGTCGGCTTGACAGATATCTCATAGAAAGGTCGGACATTCATGGAAAAAGGAAGCGAGATGATATGGATAGAAGAGACCCGCCACCACAAACTCCAGAGAGACATATCCATATGATCTCAGGAGGGTTTGCGGGAGGGGGACTCACAAAATCTTCTCGAAAAAGACATCTCAAGAGAGTTTACCAGGTCGGAGAGCAGTCATCCGACCTCCCTACCATTTCATTCACAAAGGAGGATGGGCAAGGAATAATCCCGGGACACGATGACTCAGTGGTAGTCACCATGATCCTGGCAAATGCCCATCTCCACAGAACACTAGTAGACCAAGAGAGTTTAGCGGACATCCTCTTTAAGCCCGCTTTCGACAAACTGGGATTAGATGAGAAAGAGTTAAGAGCCTACCCCGACACCTTGTACGGATTAGGCGACACACCCATAAAGCCACTAGGATTTTTGCCCCTCCATACCACCTTTGGAAAGGGGGAGAAATCAAAGACTCTGAGTATAGACTTCATAGTCATCGACGTGGGGTCAGCCTATAATGCTTTAATTGGCAGAGCTACTCTTAATCGACTCGGAGCGATGGTATCGACGCCCCACCTCTGCATAAAATTCCCGACCTCAGCGGGGATAGCAACGGTGAGAGGAGATCAGAAGTTGGCAAGGAAATGCTACAATGAAAGCCTAAACCTGAGAGGAAAGAACAAAGAAATCCACACAATAGAGCTCGGGGGAGCAAGGATTAAAGAAGAGCTGCGACCACAGCCCGGGAGAAAAACCGAGGAGATTCAGGTCGGCGAAGAGAAAGGAAAAACCACCCACATAGGAGCCAACCTAGGGGAAACCCTAAGACAAGGGTTGACTAAGCTCCTAAGAGATAATTCCGATCTCTTCGCCTGGAAGGCCTCCGACATGCCTGGGATAGATCCCGAGCTCATGTCCCACAAACTCTCGGTCTACTCGGGGTCCCGACCTGTGCAACAAAGAAGACGCAAGCTCGGCCCAGAGCGAGCCCTAGTAGTGGAAGAGCAAGTACAGGCGCTCTTGGAAGCTGGCTTCATTAGAGAAGTAAAATACCCAACATGGCTAGCCAATGTAGTGCTAGTCAAAAAACAAAATGGCAAATGGAGGATGTGCGTCGACTATACCGACTTAAATAAGGCATGTCCCAAGGACCCTTATCCACTACCAAGCATTGAGGCCCTAGTAGACTCTAGCTCGGGGTATCAATACTTGTCGTTCATGGACGCCTACTCGGGGTACAACCAAATCCCGATGTACGAGCCAGACCAAGAGAAGACATCATTCATCACACCCAGAGCCAACTTTTGCTATGTGGTCATGCCATTCGGATTAAAGAATGCAGGAGCCACCTACCAGAGGTTGATGAATAAGGTGTTTGCCTCTCACCTAGGGAGCTTAATGGAAGTATACGTCGACGATATGCTGGTAAAGACCAAGAAAGAAGTCGACCTCTTGCCTGACCTTTCACAAGTCTTTGACACCATAAGGTCGCACGGGATGAGACTAAATCCTGCAAAGTGCGCCTTCGCGGTGGAGGCAGAAAAATTTCTGGGATTCATGCTAACGCAAAGAGGGATCGAAGCCAATCCTGATAAGTGTAGAGCTATCCTGGAAATGAGAAGTCCGACTTGTTTAATAGAAGTCCAACAACTTAACGGCCGACTTGCAGCTCTCTCCAGGTTTTTGGCAGGATCAGCACTAAGATCCCTTCCACTGTTCTCCCTCTTGAGAAAGGGACGCCTGTTTGAATGGACTCCCGAATGTGAGGAGGCGTTCTAGGAGTTCAAAAAGTTTTTGAGCCAACCTCCTATTCTGACCTGACCTGACCTGTAGCCGGAAAAGACCTCGTCCTATACCTATCCGTGGCAGACAAGGCTGTCTCAGCAGCCTTGATAAAAGAAGACGAGGACGGTCAACACCCAATCTATTTCATCAGTAAAGCTCTACAAGGCCCTGAGCTAAGGTACCACAAACTAGAGAAGTTTGCCTACTCCTTAGTAGTAGCTTCACGAAGGCTACGGCCTTACTTTCAAGCTCACACAGTAAGAGTCCGCACGAACCAGCCCATGAAGCAAATCCTCCAAAAGACGGATGTTGCAGGAAGAATGGTTCAATGGGCAATAGAGCTCTCTGAGTTCGACTTGAAGTATGAAGCTCGGACGACGATTAAAGCCCAGTACCTCGCCGACTTCATTGCAGAATACGCAAGAGATCAAGAGGATAAACCAACTACATGGGAACTCTATGTAGATGGATCCTCCAACAAAATAAGAAGCGGCGCAGGCATAATATTGGTAGATGAAAGGGGAACCCAGATAGAGGTTTCCCTCAAGTTTGAATTCCCAGCTTCAAATAATCAGGCAGAATATGAAGCCTTGATCGCAGGATTGAAGCTGGCAAAAGAAGTCGGTGCTACGAAGGTGATGATATACAGCGACTCCCAAGTGGTGACCTCCCAAATAAGTGGAGAATATCAGGCAAAGGACCCAAACATGAAGAGGTACTTGGAAAAAACTTTGGAGCACCTGGGGCGCTTTGCAGAAACCGAGGTGAAACACATAACTCGGGATCTAAACAGCAGAGCAGACGCCCTATCCAAGTTAGCAAGTACCAAGCCAGGAGAAAATAACAGAAGCCTGATTCAAGAGACTCTCCAGGAACCTTCAGTGGTAAAAATGGAAGACAAACAAGAAGTCTTTGAAGTGGTCGGATTAAACCTCGGATGGATGAACCCCTTAGTCGAATACCTAAAATTCGACATCCTCCCCAAGGAGGAAAAGGAGGCCAAGAAAATCCTAAGGGAAGCACAACACTATACCTTGGTGAAAAATATTCTCTATAGAAGGGGGATATCAACACCATTGTTAAAATGTGTACCGACCTCAAGAACCACCGAGGTATTAGAGGAAGTACATAGCGGAATCTGCGGGAACCACCTCGGAGCCAGGTCATTAGCCAGAAAGGTGATCCGAGCTGGATTCTACTGGCCAAGCTTGCAGAAAGATGCCACGGGCTTTGTGAAAAAGTGTCAACCATGTCAAATGCATGCAAATTTCCACGTGGCCCCCTCAGAGGAGCTCATTAGTATCACTTCTCCATGGCCCTTTGCAAAATGGGGAATGGATTTGTTAGGTCCTTTTCCCCAGGCGCCAGGACAAGTCAAGTACCTAATAGTGGGAATAGATTATTTCACAAAGTGGATAGAAGCAGAACCACTGGCCACCATCACCGCACAAAGAAGTCGGAGGTTCCTCTACAAAAATATCATCACAAGGTATGGGATACCTTATTCCATTACCACAGATAATGGAACCCAGTTCACCGACTCCACCTTTAGAAGCCTAGTAGCCAGTATGAACATCAAACACCAGTTCACCTCAGTGGAACACCCACAAGCCAATGGCCAAGCCGAAGCGGCCAACAAAGTCATACTGGCAGGGCTGAAGAAAAGATTACAAGATGCGAAAGGAGCTTGGGCTGAAGAGCTCCCACAAGTACTATGGGCTTACAGAACAACCCCCCAATCCGCCACTGGAGAAACACCCTTCCGACTAGTTTATGGCGTAGAAGCCATGATCCCAATAGAGGTCAATGAGCAAAGCCCAAGAGTGGTTTTTCACGACGAGATCGGGAATATACAGGGGCACAAAGAGGAGCTCGACTTGCTCCCCGAAGTCCGTGAAGAAGCCCAGATAAGAGAAGCAGCGTTGAAGCAAAGGATGACCGCAAGATACAACAAAAAAGTCATTCGAAGGAGTTTCACCCCAGATGACTTGGTCCTAATCAGAAACGACATTGGAGTCAACAAATCGGGGGAAGGAAAGCTCGCTGCTAATTGGAAAGGACCATACAAGATCAACGAGGTCTTAGGAAAGGGCTATTATAGGGTAACCGACTTCGACGGCAATGAGTTACCAAGATCATGGCATGCTTGTAATATGAAAAGGTACTACAGCTAAAAGCGAACCCTACTCCCTGATGTACTCTTTTCCCAACTTCATGATTTTTTCCCAAAATAAAAGGATTTTTTCTGAGAAGGGTTTTTAACGAGGCATCACAGTAGGGGCTAAGGGAAAATAGATTGTCAAAAGCCCTTAGTAGCAATAAGGTACCTCCTCGATTAATAAAGATCTCTTTCATTTTAATATCTCTTTTAAATTCCCTTTTTTATTCTCTTTCTACAAAACGCGTCGATTTAAGCTCGACAAAACATAAAAATCCCATGAACCGACCTAGATGGTCGTCAGGATAAAACGACGAGGTACAAGTCGGCGTAAAGAGGCTATGGAAGTCGATCATGATAAACTCGGGAGCAGTCCGACTCATAAGTCGGAATGCGAAACCGAGTAAAACTAAAATGAATCGCAAAAGTAGCCTAAGTCACGAAAAACTCAATGAAACGAAATTGAGTACTAGGAATAACAAAAAGAGATAGGAAAAAAACTAAGAAAATATTATAAGGCTGCCCTGAAGATCAAAAAGATTCAGAAAAGCAGACAAGCCCAAAGAAAAGGTTTTTTTCCAGAAAAGATCAAAAGTCAAAAGAACTACGAATAGAAAAGCATGCGCGCACAAGGTAACTCAAAACCCTTATCCAAAAAGGGTATTTATTTAATCATTAAAATTAAACCCTTATCAAAAAAGGGTATGATAAAACTATTTTGTTTACGGCCTTAAAGGACCAAAAGTTGTTCAAACATCAACAAATAAATATAAAGAGTTTAAAAAAGGGGGGCCCACAGGTCGGACCCCCAATAGCCAACAAATTACTTCTTTGCAAGAGGAGTAGAAGGATCACCACCACCAGGACCAGGAGTTGGAGAGAAAGTCGGAGGAGCGGTAGAAGAGCTCGGAGCGTCCTTAGAGCGAGGAGGGGACTCTATGATCCTCTGCCCCCGAGTCTTCAAATCGGACTCGGACTCCACCACGGGGACAGGAGGATCCACGATGGCACCATCAATAACAATCTTATCAGGGTCCAAAGGAGAAAGGTCCAAGTCAGGAGCAATGACTCCGACCTGATCCTTAAAAACCCTCCAAGCCTCATTAGCACCATCCGCAATAGAGTCCTCCAACTCGGTATAGGCCTTCCGGGCATTCAGCGAGTCATTCTTTACAGACACAAGATCAGCAAATAAACTGTTGTAGCTGGCTTGCGCTGCCTTCCTCAAATCCACCTCCATGTTACATTGGGATTGCAACTTCTTCTCCTTCTCCCGGAGGCTGTCCCTCTCCTCCTTCAGCTTGGCGACTTTCCCCTCCAACTCCCTCTCGTGCTCCTGATATATGCGAAGCCTGCCTTCCAGCTCCTCGACCCTCGAGGTCGTCCCTAAAGAGTTGAGAGGAGTCTTCTCAAATATATCTAAGAGTTTGCCACAAACTCCCGCCGTCTTGAGACTCTCCTCAACCACAGCAGTGAGGTAGTGCCGAACAGAAACATCATCTATGCTCATACGAGCATGAGGATAAATGTTCTTTCGGACGAACGCAAGAGCGTCCGCCTCACCAGAAGCGCCAGACTCTAAGGTCTTACGCTTCCTCTTCTCTGGTTCAGGAGTAGGTCGGACGGAGGGGGGTGGCAAAGAGGAAGCAGAAGAGGAAATCACAATAGGTTGGGAGGGAGTCCCGACGTTCCGAGGAGGAGGAGGAGGAGAGACAACCGCCCTAGCACCACCAGACCTGGCACGAGACCTCGCCTTGGCCTCCTGAACTCTTTGGTAAGACTCCTGGGCATTTGTTTTTGCCATTTCTGAAAAAAGCAACAATTGATAGATTAGACAAGTCGGAAGAATTAATCAGACAAGTCGGAAAACCAAATGAAAGCTACCTATTTGCGCCTGGATAAAACTCAGAGACCCCTGGAGAAACTTTTTCGTGTCCAAGTATGGAGACCTCCCCCAAACTTCTCGGAGGAACCCCACAATGGCTGCCTCCACGTCATCCAGGTCGTCAAGACCATATTTTTCACAAGGGGAGGCCTCCAACCAGTATAAAGGAAAGCGGGGGGAAGAAGTATCATCCAGGAAAAAGGGGTGGTGACCCTCTACAGCTTGCACTTTGAAAAAATAGTTTTTGAAGTCGTGGAAGGATTCGTCAAAAAGGGTAAAAATCCTCCTACCTTGTATGGCTCGGAACGATACCCACTGTTGTTTATTGTTTAGCCCACTAAAGGGTTTTGTCATATGAAAAAGATGGAAAAAAATCTTTAAGAAATCGGGATGATGAATTGATAAATTTTCAAAAAACTCCAAGAGTTGGGGTGAAGCTGGGTAGGAGCGACTCGGCAATGACGTAAAACAGACATCTCAAAGTCTGAAAAAGGAAGAAAAACACCCAAACGGGTGATCATACACTCATACATAAAGAAAAAATGGGAGGCCGCCTCATTAGCCATCCCAAAGCAAACCCGGTCTTTTGGACCCGGGACCACTAACTCATACTTCGGCTCGTCCTCCTCAGAAGAACAAATTTTGTGGCGGGTACGAAGATGGGTGATAAACTCAGAATCGACTGAGGGTTCCTCCCCTAAGACTGTGACATCGACCCAGTGAGAGAGAGCATCTACAGAAGCCATTTCTTTTTCTAAAAAAGGGGTGACAAAACCTACAAGGGGAAAAGAAAAATCACCAACACGGTCTCTAAAGGAAGGGGGATGCGAAACTAAAGTCTGCAAATCAAATTTATCTACAAAGGCATATTAAAGAACTAACATTTATCTGGAAATGAGGGTTGGAAGCAAAAGCCTTCGAAAACGCAAGAGTGCAACACGAACGAATGCAAGGAAAATTTTGAAAGATCGCAGAAACGAAACAATGAAAGAGAGGGAAAGCATTTATAAGAACGTTAGGGGCACGTCGGTCCTCTTACAAATCGTCTACGACCCCGAGTAGAATACTCGAACCCAAATCTTAAAAAGAAATTGGGCTCGAGTAGGGGCACTGTTCATACCCTGGCCCAATAATAATGGCCCAGGATCCAAGCAAAGAAGCCCAACCCAAAGGGTTGGCCTTCACCCAGTACCAGCCTTCATCCCAAGAAGTCGGTACTAAACACGACCTGCTCCAAAGAAGTCGGATACGAGGGTTAGCTGGCAGATAACACTCATTCGAATGAGTAACTGCCCCTAGAAACTCTCTAACCACTTCAGAGAGCCATATCTTAACCTCCCTAAGATATGGGAACGGTTATCCACCTAAAAAGGTGGCACTACTTCAGCGGTGGTTATTGGCTCACCACTATAAATACACTGACACCATTCAGGTATAAAAAAGTTCCAATACTCTCTAAACCTGCTCACACTCTTGCTAACTTAGGCATCGGAGTGTCCTTGCAGGTACCCCCCCTTCTTTCACGTGTACACGTCGGACGGAGGAACGCCGAGTAGCAGATCCACTCGAAAGCCACCTCCTTCATACATTTGGGCCAACCAACGCCATCCAGCCCATTAATCTCCGGTTACCCACCGTAACAGAAATATTAATTTAGTTCTCTATAATAATAAGAGATAGACACGTTATATTTTTCTATTAATTTATCACGTAAAATTTAACAGTGATACTTATATGTACCGTTAATTACTGTGACATGTCTATTTATAAAAGATTGTTATATAAATAATAATTTTTGGAACGAAACTTCACATGCTTTACAAAAATTCTTAATAAATAGATAGTTGTTGATAAAGGTTATATGCAAACTCCAAAGATAATAAATGTTTTATTGTCTAAACTACATTGTTTTCATTCTCATGTGATAGTAAGGGGACACACACCACTATAAATAACGAAATACATAGATAATTTATTTCGTTTTATACTATTTATTAACGGAATGACATCATGAAGGACCTAATTAATACTTTTTTCCTTCAAAAAACTAATTAATACTAAGTTAAAATTTTGATGATCTAGTTATCACTTAACTCTTATTTAAATATCTAAATTTAAGTGTTAAAGACACTCGATAAAATTTAAAGATTAGAGGAGAAAGCGAAGTTAAATATTAATATTTAAAAATGTGTAGTAGATATCAACATACAATGAGTAAATAACTATTTTTTACCATAAAAAATTTGGACGTTAACAAAACTGAATACGGAAGAACTAAATAAACTTTATACTCATAAAAGATAACATGAGGTTTGAAAGTTAAAAATGATTAGTAGTAAGATTAATTTTAGAATTTAATGTGTTTTTTAAATAAAATTAATAAAAATTTAACGATGGAATATTTTTTGTCGAACATAATTTATCTTCATGGA
>NC_029787.2:125414078-125419596 GCF_000816755.2 Arachis ipaensis
AATTTATTTATTTTTTATAATTAATTTTTTCGATTTTTAAATTTTTTATGATAAAAAATGACTATTTGCATATAATATATGATTAGATTTTTTTTTTTTTCACTACATACAATATATGATTAGTTAGGTTCAACGTAACTCTCACATCAACAATAAAGTTATGGGCTTGATGCACGTTGTCCACAACACAATAAGAAAAAAAGAGTATGGGATAATTTTGCATAATGACAAATTTAACACATTACATATACGATGACAAAAGAAACCCATATATAATGACAAAAATAATTACATGTATAAATATATCAGAAGTTAATTTTTTCAATTTAATTTTATTCTATACATATATTCACTTATGATAAATAATTACACTTTTATATTTTCTATATTCCTATATGCATAAATGAAACAGAATCAATTATTCATTGTTTAATTCATTATCCTTAAGCTGACTAAGTATGAAGAAAAATTGATAATTTTGGCTTACTTAAAAATACTAAAGTGTTATAGAAATGATAAAGAGAGATAATAATTTGATGCGGTGGTAGAATTTATAGAAAACAGCGACGGAACATTGCTGCAATCACCTTATGAAAGATTTGGTTGGCGTGTAATATGCAAGTCTTCGAAGATAAAACGATCTCATGTGTTGAAGTTGTTAAAGAGGCCAAAAAACTCGTGGAGGATTTCTTTTCGAGCAGGAACACTCGTTTCTAATTCCCTCTTTCCTAATGTTATTTCTTATTTGTTTATTTCTTTTTTCAAATTAACTTTCGCTCATGTTAATCAATGTAATTGGTGGAACCATCTTCTTTTAGTGTTATCTTATTTTAGACCATCTATTTCAACAAATCAATAAAATCCTTCCTTTGATAACAAAAAAAAAAAAAATTTCAAATTTTGATTTATAGACATGATAGTAAATTACCAGTGGTTAAAAATAGCTGGTACAAAATAGATAATTAAGTTATAATGTAAAAAAATACATTTATGTCTGAATATTACTAAGGTCTTATAATGATGAGTAAAGTATCGTTTTTGTCTCCAACGTTTGGGGTAAATTCTATTTGTATCCCTAACGTTTAAATCGTCCTATTTGTATCCCTAGCGTTTGTAAAAGTGATTTAATATTATCCTGCCGTCAATTACATATCATGAGTGCTTTAGTTTGAGTTTTAAAAATCTCTTCTTGAAGTTAGAATACAAATGTTTAGGATAGAATCGATGATCTACTCCGAAAAATAGCTCATCAAATGTTGAAACTAATTCCTACAACATTTATATAATTCATTTTTTTAGGGATATAATTGAATCTAAACACAAATAATGGGTATAATATTAAAATCGAGCTATACATATATATAGATTAAATATATTAACAATAATAAATACAATTTTAAACAACTAATATATATTATATTAATAAAATAAAAAAATAAAACTAGATCGAATACGAATATTTAATAAATAATTCTCGAATATTTTACACTTGACTCCGTGAAGTATGGACATATATAGTTATATACACCTTCCTCCAAACTTAACCTTTCAATAACAATAATAAAAGAAAAATCAACATCGGAATATTCCCATGCTAAGCAAGTTTCTGGCATAATTAAAGGAGCATTTCATGAATATTATTAATGTATGAATATTATTAGTACTCTTAGTACTCTCTTTTTAATTGAATATTGTGTGATATACTAATATTAATAAATTACGGCTGTATAATAAAATATGAAGATGATATAGAATCTGAGAAAGAGAGTGAATATTATTACCTGCGAGGGAGGCAGGCAAGCAAGCAAGCATTACGTTTGCTGCTCTTTACAGTGAGCGACAATTTTGCCTTTGACTCTCCCAAGTCCCGATTCCATGTTCCGAAGGTAGTTGAGTACCTCTCTCCCTCACTCCCTCCCCACCTTCCCACTAATAACCGCCAAATCCAAACCCACCCTCCTCAACTCCCTCACGCGCCTCTCTATACCCACGCGCCACTCTTACTCATCTAGAATGGGCGACACCAACCGGATCCCTTCCATCGACAAAGCCAACCGCTCCCTCGAATCCTCACTCGGATTCTCATTCAGCTCCGAACCCATCCGACCCGAACCGAATCCGCTCATAATCGTCATCTGCGGTCCTTGCAGCATTGGTAAGGACGCACTCATCCAACGCCTCCGGGACTCCCGCCGCAACCTTCACTTCGTCATAACCGCCACCACGCGCCCGAAGCGCCCTACCGAAGTTCACGGCCAGAACTTCTCTCCATGGTGGAGGGCGACGAACTTCTCGAGTACGCACTCGTGTACGGTGACTCTAAGGGTGTGTGCCGAAGCAGCAGATCAGAGAGTTCATGGCGAAGGGTTATGATATTGTACTTAGGGTTGATATACAAGGTGCGCAGACGCTGAGGAAGGTGTAGGAAAATCGGCGGTCTTTATTTTTCTGGTGGTGGCGGAGAGTGAGGCGGCGATGGTGGAGAGGCTGGTGGATTGAAAGACGGAGACGGTGGAGTCGCTGCTTGTGAGGATAGCGACGACGAAGGAGGAGGTGAAGCACGTGAAGAATTTTGATTATTGTATAGTGAATGCAGATGGGAAGCTTGAGAATGTGGTGAAGCTTGTGGAGTCTATTATTGATTCTGAGAAAGCTAGGGTTAGACAGAGGAGTGCTGTCATATAGGTTTTTGATGTATAACAGTTGATATGCTGAGTAATCTACTACAATTTTCATGTGTGAGCTCTTCTGCTTCACAAGCACTACGTTCTTGATGATAATCTTTATGGGCAGAGACATGTCATAACATTGTTTATGATTCTTGCCGTTGCTGGTCAGCATCAGCATCAGATGGAGTAAGTGTTGAATTCTTGGTGAATAGAATTTAGCAGTGCCTAATATGATTTGTTTAATTTTGTTCGTTGATCTGGTAGGATATTTTGATGCAGACATTCAATTGAATTCACTGGATGAAAAATTGCACTGATGTGATGTAAGTTTTCAAACTTATTCATGAGACAATGGAATTAATTAGAGCTGTATTTAACTCAAACTTAAATGCAGTTTTTACCTTTTATATATATAAAAAAAAGTATACTAATAACTTTTTCATATTCTACGGTTGTGATCTACTAATATTACACAATATCCAATAAAAAAAAGTATTGAGAGTACTAATAATATTCATATATTAGTAAATATTCTCATGCATATATTTCACCACTGAATAGGAATATTTAGATGCTAACTAGTAACTACTAACTATCATTTTTGTAATTTACATAAAATTAAACAAAACAAATTTCGTATAACACAAACATATAAATTTTTGAGAAAGAATACAATTTTTTGGATAAAATATAAAATTTTGTTTTTTTTTTTAAGTAGAAAAACTTTAAAAAAAGTGTGTTTAGTTTGTATTTTTATTTTTAATTTTTGTAAAATATATTGTGAAAACAATAAAGAAATTTATAAATTTTTAAAAATAAAAAATACTAAAAAAAGAAAACTGTATGCAGATAGCACAAGGAACACTAACACTAATTTTGTTGGATTTTTCATTGTTGAGTCATTATTTTTTGGTTTAATTACTCTGTTGGTCCCTATAGTTTCACCAAATTTTTAATTAGGTCCCTATACTTTTTTTCCTTTCAATTGGATCCCTACACTACAATAATTTTGTAATTAAGTCCTTCCTAGTGTAAAAAATATTAGAGTTAACTGAATATTTATTCGCAAATTGAAGGTATTTATAATTAAAAACTTAATTAAATCTTTGACCGCACGCATTCTGGTAAAAATATTATGTTAATTTTAACATTTTTAACATGAAAAGGACGTAATTACAAAATTAAAAGCAGTGTAGGGACCCAATTGAATGGAAAAAAAGTATAGGGACCTAATTAAAAATTTGGTGAAACTATAGGGACCAACAGAGTAATTAAACCTTATTTTTTTAATTAAGTTAATAAACTAGCATATGCTTACCAATTACCATACTGATTAATTTATGAAAAGTCTAAGGGTCAGCAACTTTTATGTTTTTTGGCCAGCACTTAACCATCAAATCAAAAGTGAGTGATCTCCCACCATTAAATATAATCTCACATCATTAAAATCACTATTGATAGCTAATTAATTGTTACAAAATACTAAAATTGCTGGCCCTAGCTTTCTTCCTTAATTTATTTTCCTTCCTTGTAAATATTGGTATCAAATAATCAAATCATATCGAACTTCTTCTAACTATTCTTCAGCAAACAATGTCTTTTCAATCAAGAAAAAAAAAAGTAAAGAAATACTATTAAGTAAAGAGTTAAAAACGGGACAACCAAAAAATAAATAATATCAAATAAATTTCTTAGCCTCTAGCCTTCGTTGAATACTAAAACTAGCAAATCTAGATCCACGAAAATTCGTACTAAATATAAATATAAATACATACGGTGACTTGTGAAATAATTATCAACATGGTTCTACTACATGCGACTATATATAGTATCTTCATCATTTAGAGTGAATCAATTTTGATAAAATAATTATAAAAAAAAACATTTTTGAAGTAAATAAAAATAATAAGATTTATATCGTTTTCAGATATCATAATTAATCAGAATAATGTGAACACCACAAGTAGAAAAGTGGCATGGAAACTAGCTAGAAAGTAGAAAGATTTGGCTTTGGCCGCCATATCTATTTTCCACTTAGCTATACTCATATCACATGTCACTCCATTAATTAACAATTTCAACGGTATCTAAAATGGACAAAATAATTAATGATCTATCAAAACAACAGTGATTTCTATTGTTCAAATGCAAAAGGCATTGGCTCCTTCTCCTCTACCTGTCCCTTTCAAATTTTTGTAGTTCTGAATTTGTGAAAGCCAACCAAAAAAAAAAGTCAATGGGACAAATATTTCAAACTTTTTGTTGAGCTATATATGCTATCATAATTCATATCCTACAGTTCAAGTGTTGAGTAGAGATTAATTTTCATTGGACATTTTATCCGTCTTAAAATTCAAAATTATTAAATAAAAAAAAAAGGATTACTAGAGGAGTTAGGTTGTTTTAGGATACAATCCATTTTTGGAATAGCAACCTTTTTTAAAGTTAAGAGTAGTGTCTCGTATTCATAAAATTGCATAAACATATTCTATTCATAAAAAAAATTTCTATAGGTATTAAGTATGTTTGACATTTACAGAGGCAATTGAAGATGTCATTTCCGTAATTTCGAGTCTTACATTTATTTTTGTGGATAAACATCAGCCCAGAGAAACAAAAGCACTTCCCTCTAACCGTCATTTCCACCAAACCCGGCGACCGGATAAGACGGGTCCCACATTTTTTAGTTTTCTTTAAATATTTTTATATATAATATATTTTTTTCTAAACTTTATCAAAAAATTTTAGAATATCTAAAATTTTATTTAAATTTATTTTAATTTTTTTTATTTATATCAAATATATTTTTGAGAACTAAATTTTTTTAAAGTTTAAGATGAGTTTAACTA
>NC_029787.2:125422352-125426381 GCF_000816755.2 Arachis ipaensis
ATAGGAGCTATACATATATATAGATTAAATATATTAACAATAATAAATACAATTTTAAACAACTAATATATATTATATTAATAAAATAAAAAAATAAAACTAGATCGAATACGAATATTTAATAAATAATTCTCGAATATTTTACACTTGACTCCGTGAAGTATGGACATATATAGTTATATACACCTTCCTCCAAACTTAACCTTTCAATAACAATAATAAAAGAAAAATCAACATCGGAATATTCCCATGCTAAGCAAGTTTCTGGCATAATTAAAGGAGCATTTCATGAATATTATTAATGTATGAATATTATTAGTACTCTTAGTACTCTCTTTTTAATTGAATATTGTGTGATATACTAATATTAATAAATTACGGCTGTATAATAAAATATGAAGATGATATAGAATCTGAGAAAGAGAGTGAATATTATTACCTGCGAGGGAGGCAGGCAAGCAAGCAAGCATTACGTTTGCTGCTCTTTACAGTGAGCGACAATTTTGCCTTTGACTCTCCCAAGTCCCGATTCCATGTTCCGAAGGTAGTTGAGTACCTCTCTCCCTCACTCCCTCCCCACCTTCCCACTAATAACCGCCAAATCCAAACCCACCCTCCTCAACTCCCTCACGCGCCTTTCCATATCCACGCGCCACTCTTACTCATCTAGAATGGGCGACACCAACCGGATCCCTTCCATCGACAAAGCCAACCGCTCCCTCGAATCCTCACTCGGATTCTCATTCAGCTCCGAACCCATCCGACCCGAACCGAATCCGCTCATAATCGTCATCTGCGGTCCTTGCAGCATTGGTAAGGACGCACTCATCCAACGCCTCCGGGACTCCCGCCGCAACCTTCACTTCGTCATAACCGCCACCACGCGCCCGAAGCGCCCTACCGAAGTTCACGGCCAGAACTTCTCTCCATGGTGGAGGGCGACGAACTTCTCGAGTACGCACTCGTGTACGGTGACTCTAAGGGTGTGTGCCGAAGCAGCAGATCAGAGAGTTCATGGCGAAGGGTTATGATATTGTACTTAGGGTTGATATACAAGGTGCGCAGACGCTGAGGAAGGTGTAGGAAAATCGGCGGTCTTTATTTTTCTGGTGGTGGCGGAGAGTGAGGCGGCGATGGTGGAGAGGCTGGTGGATTGAAAGACGGAGACGGTGGAGTCGCTGCTTGTGAGGATAGCGACGACGAAGGAGGAGGTGAAGCACGTGAAGAATTTTGATTATTGTATAGTGAATGCAGATGGGAAGCTTGAGAATGTGGTGAAGCTTGTGGAGTCTATTATTGATTCTGAGAAAGCTAGGGTTAGACAGAGGAGTGCTGTCATATAGGTTTTTGATGTATAACAGTTGATATGCTGAGTAATCTACTACAATTTTCATGTGTGAGCTCTTCTGCTTCACAAGCACTACGTTCTTGATGATAATCTTTATGGGCAGAGACATGTCATAACATTGTTTATGATTCTTGCCGTTGCTGGTCAGCATCAGCATCAGATGGAGTAAGTGTTGAATTCTTGGTGAATAGAATTTAGCAGTGCCTAATATGATTTGTTTAATTTTGTTCGTTGATCTGGTAGGATATTTTGATGCAGACATTCAATTGAATTCACTGGATGAAAAATTGCACTGATGTGATGTAAGTTTTCAAACTTATTCATGAGACAATGGAATTAATTAGAGCTGTATTTAACTCAAACTTAAATGCAGTTTTTACCTTTTATATATATAAAAAAAAGTATACTAACTACTTTTTCATATTCTACGGTTGTGATCTACTAATATTACACAATATCCAATAAAAAAAAGTATTGAGAGTACTAATAATATTCATATATTAGTAAATATTCTCATGCATATATTTCACCACTGAATAGGAATATTTAGATGCTAACTAGTAACTACTAACTATCATTTTTGTAATTTACATAAAATTAAACAAAACAAATTTCGTATAACACAAACATATAAATTTTTGAGAAAGAATACAATTTTTTGGATAAAATATAAAATTTTGTTTTTTTTTTTAAGTAGAAAAACTTTAAAAAAAGTGTGTTTAGTTTGTATTTTTATTTTTAATTTTTGTAAAATATATTGTGAAAACAATAAAGAAATTTATAAATTTTTAAAAATAAAAAATACTAAAAAAAGAAAACTGTATGCAGATAGCACAAGGAACACTAACACTAATTTTGTTGGATTTTTCATTGTTGAGTCATTATTTTTTGGTTTAATTACTCTGTTGGTCCCTATAGTTTCACCAAATTTTTAATTAGGTCCCTATACTTTTTTTCCTTTCAATTGGATCCCTATACTACTATAATTTTGTAATTAAGTCCTTCCTAGTGTAAAAAATATTAGAGTTAACTGAATATTTATTCGCAAATTGAAGGTATTTATAATTAAAAACTTAATTAAATCTTTGACCGCACGCATTCTGGTAAAAATATTATGTTAATTTTAACATTTTTAACATGAAAAGGACGTAATTACAAAATTAAAAGCAGTGTAGGGACCCAATTGAATGGAAAAAAAGTATAGGGACCTAATTAAAAATTTGGTGAAACTATAGGGACCAACAGAGTAATTAAACCTTATTTTTTTAATTAAGTTAATAAACTAGCATATGCTTACCAATTACCATACTGATTAATTTATGAAAAGTCTAAGGGTCAGCAACTTTTATGTTTTTTGGCCAGCACTTAACCATCAAATCAAAAGTGAGTGATCTCCCACCATTAAATATAATCTCACATCATTAAAATCACTATTGATAGCTAATTAATTGTTACAAAATACTAAAATTGCTGGCCCTAGCTTTCTTCCTTAATTTATTTTCCTTCCTTGTAAATATTGGTATCAAATAATCAAATCATATCGAACTTCTTCTAACTATTCTTCAGCAAACAATGTCTTTTCAATCAAGAAAAAAAAAAGTAAAGAAATACTATTAAGTAAAGAGTTAAAAACGGGACAACCAAAAAATAAATAATATCAAATAAATTTCTTAGCCTCTAGCCTTCGTTGAATACTAAAACTAGCAAATCTAGATCCACGAAAATTCGTACTAAATATAAATATAAATACATACGGTGACTTGTGAAATAATTATCAACATGGTTCTACTACATGCGACTATATATAGTATCTTCATCATTTAGAGTGAATCAATTTTGATAAAATAATTATAAAAAAAAACATTTTTGAAGTAAATAAAAATAATAAGATTTATATCGTTTTCAGATATCATAATTAATCAGAATAATGTGAACACCACAAGTAGAAAAGTGGCATGGAAACTAGCTAGAAAGTAGAAAGATTTGGCTTTGGCCGCCATATCTATTTTCCACTTAGCTATACTCATATCACATGTCACTCCATTAATTAACAATTTCAACGGTATCTAAAATGGACAAAATAATTAATGATCTATCAAAACAACAGTGATTTCTATTGTTCAAATGCAAAAGGCATTGGCTCCTTCTCCTCTACCTGTCCCTTTCAAATTTTTGTAGTTCTGAATTTGTGAAAGCCAACCAAAAAAAAAAGTCAATGGGACAAATATTTCAAACTTTTTGTTGAGCTATATATGCTATCATAATTCATATCCTACAGTTCAAGTGTTGAGTAGAGATTAATTTTCATTGGACATTTTATCCGTCTTAAAATTCAAAATTATTAAATAAAAAAAAAAGGATTACTAGAGGAGTTAGGTTGTTTTAGGATACAATCCATTTTTGGAATAGCAACCTTTTTTAAAGTTAAGAGTAGTGTCTCGTATTCATAAAATTGCATAAACATATTCTATTCATAAAAAAAATTTCTATAGGTATTAAGTATGTTTGACATTTACAGAGGCAATTGAAGATGTCATTTCCGTAATTTCGAGTCTTACATTTATTTTTGTGGATAAACATCAGCCCAGAGAAACAAAAGCACTTCCCTCTAACCGTCATTTCCACCAAACCCGGCGACCGGATAAGACGGGTCCCACATTTTTTAGTTTTCTTTAAATATT
>NC_029787.2:125428584-125432204 GCF_000816755.2 Arachis ipaensis
TGACAAAAAAAAAATTTCTCTCTTCTTCAAATCTTCAATCTCCCAATATATATCTTTATTGACAAAGTATTTGATGGAATTCATGCATAAAATTCTATTCAATGGAACTGTCAAAAATATTTATAAATTTATCTTAATTTATTAATATATTTATACATTTTTAACAAAATCTTTTATATTTGTAAAACAAACACAAACCTCAAAACACTCTATAGATATGACATCTGAGAAGCTATCAGTCCCATAGAATAATAATTTGATCTAAGCATAGTGTCAGAATCACCAAAACCTGCTTTCAAGCATTTTAAGTGCAAAATGTACATATGTCAACTTAATTGACCCTCCCTATATGGATCTCAGCTTCGCCAAGCCTCCTTCTCATGTTCCAACCTCCAAGTCACAAATACGTAAAATAACAACAACTAAAAAAAAGAAGAAAGAAGAAGAAAGGAAGAGGCCCTAATGAAGATTGAATTGGAATTACTACTTAGTTTTAGGGAGCATTTTTGTCATTTTAGAGTTAAGGGAATAGAATAATAATTTCGTCACGTTCAAAGATTTGAATATTAGAATAATTGTACCATGCCAGTCTTGGATATCAAGAATATCAAGAGTCTGTCTCAAGAAAAGTGGTATTGAAATGACGACAATTCATAAGATTTATTGGGCTAAGGCAGGATAAGAAGTCCGATAAAACTTTTTAAATTCAATGGGAGACATAATTTATTATTAATTTTTAATTTTTTAGACATTTATTTTAATTTTTCTTCTGTTAGAGTTTGTTAAAAGATTTGATTTACTTCTGATTTGCTTAATAGTAATTTTAAGGATTTTAAATTAGAAAAGTATGAGGAGGAAATGGATCCTCTCCATTTTTTTTACTGGAGAAAATAAAATGTGATCTCTCACCTTTAATTCTATAAGTGGGACCAAAAATTAATAAGAGAGAGAACAATGAATGGTGAGATCAAACACTGGACACTATCCAGTTTTTTTCCCATTGGAGAGAATCCAATGTATGTTTTATACAATGGGGTTAATGGGGTTAAATTAAAATTAGAATTAAATTAGAGGCAATTAATTAATTTTGAATAGTTTTCAATTTAAAATTTGAATCAAACCATCAGCTATAAAAAGTATGAGGAGTCAATGTATATTTTATATAATGTCTATAATGGGGTTAAATTAAAATTAGAATTAAATTAGAGGCAATTAATTAATTTTGAATAGTTTTCAATTTAAAATTTGAATCAAATTATGATTTCCATCAGCTATGGAATTAAATTAGGATTTTTTTATGACTTAAAAGAAAATAAACAACTAAGAAAGAAAAAATAAACAAAAAACTGCTTAAGAAAGGCAGTCCCGCTGAATACTACTTTTAAACTCCTTCCAATGACAACGGAAGCTCTACTTGGGGAATAGAAAGGGTCCTCATTGCAGTCTTTGTCATGATGTCTGCTACTGTATTTGCATCTCTTTAGATCAACCAGAGATCAGCACGCCATTTCCAAGACATGATATCTCAGATTTTTAACACCAAAAGATCAATAAACCCAAAGTAATCCTGTAAATTATTGACAATAGTAAAAGCATCCACACAGTCTGTCTCACATATAATGTCTCTTTGTTCCGAGTCCCATGCTAAAAGAAAGCCTCTCTAAATAGCAAACAACTCTCCTTGCAAAATGCTACGACTCTCAATTGTTCCCAGACAGCCTCGTTGCCACCTTCCCTTCCAATCTCTGCTAACACAAGCAACACCAACTCGAGCACCATTGCCAGGATAGCTAGCATCACAATTAATCTTAAAGGTACCCACTGAGGGGGAATCCAAGAGCCACTAATGGTGGAGGGGATAGACAGTCGTTGCAACTAAAAAATATTTCGGAGCTCCTTTTCTAAGGACAAAGCCATACCAATCACTTTGTCTGTGGTCCAATGCTCGTGAGGATGAAAGATCCCGTTATTCCTCGAACGCCAAATTCACCAGAGACCAGAAAAGAATATAAAGGGACGCTGTTTGCTATTCTGTAAGAACTAACTCATTAAATCCACTGGTTGATCGGAGATCCCTAAAGGTTGCCAAACTAGTTGGGCTTTTGAACAATCTCAAATACAATGTAAAACTGATTCCTGACTTGAAAAACATCGTGGATAACTATCCGTGTGCGAAAATGCCCCTCCTAAAACGAAATGCAGCTGTAGGAAGAGCCTTTCGAAGACATAGCCAGGCAAAAAATTTGTGCTTTTCCGGAATATGTTGACGCCAAAGCCAAAGCCAATTACCCCTATCCTCCCAACTAAACATCTTTTTACTGAGTCACAAATAACCAATACAAGCATCATAAACCTTTGAAGCCGCACCAGTCCAACACCAACCGACCTCTGGAATCAAATTAGGATTACCTAATTAAATTAGAGGCAGTTAATTAATTTTGAGTAGTTTCCAATTTAAAATTTGAATCAAATCATGATTCCCGTCAGTTATGAAATCAAATTAGAATACCTCTCTCTCTCAATACGGTGTGAACTTCTCTCTCTCCTCACAGTGCTGCCACGGTTACCAGTCGCCATTGGACATCGCGCCGACACTCTTTCGACTGGCGCCGTCGTCCGCACAGGCTACCGTACATAGGGAGGATGCACATATTGTGTGAGTCGAGCTCGCGGCACCGTAACAACTCGGACGTCTAACGCCTCCGTCGCAGTCGATTTGTGCCTTCTTCCCGTCGCCGAATGTTCACTTTTTATGTGAACGTGGATGGTTATTCTTTGGTGCTTAGTTGTAGACGATGATTGTTGGTTATGATTTATCTGACTATCACGGTTTTAAAAAATTTTTTTACACAGTCATTTAGTTGGTAGCTAATCGTTTTATGATATATTATTACTTAATGATAATCAATATCTTTCACAATTGCTATGTTAAGAACAGGATATTGTCGATAATTTTTTATAAATTTATAGTGGATTGATGTTTAAGACACCTAATCTAACTTTGTTATTTTTGAAGTTTTAGGCGGCACTTGGTCAAGTAATATGAATTATCTCAATTTTGACGTTTTATCTATTCAAAATTTTAAGAATTTAGTATAAAAGAGTTTTAGATAAATCGTTAATAGTATATTATTATCTCACTAAAATAATAAATTTTTAAATTTATTATTTACAAAGTTATTATCTAAACGTATTTTTTTATGATTGGAAGATTAAAAGACCGAAAAACAAAATATAAACTAAACCAAATTAGTTAGAATCAATAGTTTTCTACATTAGAATTTGTTCCAAATTTTTATCAGACTTGATCTAGAAAATATGAGCTAATTCACCTTTTGTTTTAGATTTAGCCAATTAATCAACAACACCGTTAACTTTCTTTGAATTAGATGAAACCGAGATCTCCCAGCCTTTGAACAAAAGATTTTAGATTTTTAACATAATATCTTTTTTCTCATTTGTTTTGTGGCTGGTTATGATACTCAACATAAAATAAGTATCAAATGAGTCCGTCTCATAAATAACACTAAGTGCAATCAGTTTTCCAAACTAACATCAGTCCCTGTCAAGATGCCAGCAGCTCACAACGATAAACAAACCAAAAAGAAAGAGCACCTGAA
>NC_029787.2:125432775-125435507 GCF_000816755.2 Arachis ipaensis
CAACAATCAACACCAGCTCACTGGATTCTCTGAAGAACATTAGCATCGCAGTTGACCTTAAAAGTATCGCTAGGCGGAGGCTCCCACTTAAATTTTCACTCAATATATGAATAGATAAACCGGTTATAATAAAGATTTCTAAGATCAAAGCTCATATTTCTAGCTAGCATCGCTACTTTCTTATTGGACCAAACTTCATCCGACTTAAAAACCTTATAACATCAATACCTCCATATTCACCATATTCCTGATGCAAAGAAGTAGTCCTTACTCAATATATCCTATTTGAGCTAAGTTAAATCGGACTATCCTCTAGCCTTAATGAACATAAGTTCGAGAATATTTCAAACTATAAATATAGGTAGATAATTTTATAATTTTTTTATATTGGTAGTCCTTACTCGATATGCCCTATTTGAGCTAAGCTAAATCGGACGATCCTCTAGTCTCAATGAACATAAATTTGAGAATATTTCAAACTATAAATATAGGTAGATAATTTTATAATTTTTTTATATTATTAGTATATTAAAATTAAATTCTTATTTATTAAAAATATAATTTTTTAATTATTTCATATAATTTAATAAATAAATATATTTATTATTTAAATATGATATATTTAAATTTATTACAATAACTTAAACATAAATTATTCTCGTAAATTTTTTTTTATTAAAAGTTCAAATTCAAAGATAATAAAAGATAAAAATAGATAGAATTTAAATAAAAAAACAAACTTTAAAAATGACAAAAATTAACCATTAAGTTTGGCTCAACTGCAAACATTTAAAAAGGAAAAAAAATCTATATAATTTCTTAGATTTTATATTTTTCGTTGGTTATAATTCTTCTATATTTCATTTTCAATCATGAGAAAGAATATGAAATTGAGATTTGAGAATTGAGATGCATGAAGGCATTCATATCACGTGCTGGTCACGTGGGTTGGGTTTGATGGTGACTGGGCCCCACTCGCTTGGGCTCGTGTTTGATGGTGATGCGCGTGAGCACGTAAACACACGGCGCGTGGGTTCGCTGGATGAAGTAGACTTGGTGTGACGAGGAAAATGGGGTAAGTGCCTAGGCTAGAACGAATGGATGAATGCGCTAAAAATGAACGCCCTGTTTTTATTTATTTTTTATTTTTACTTATAATAATGTTAGGAAATTAGTGAGTTTGGTGAACCTCAGGGAAATTATTTTGACACAATAGGCTCCATGTTGCTCTTAATTACCGTGACGCCATCGATATATAAGAATTAAGGATTAATATTTTTTATTGGGTAGAAAAACGAGGCCTAGGCCCCAGAAAAAACAAAAAACCAAAAACAAAAAACTAAACAACTATGTTTCGGACTAAGCTAACCTCTCTACAGCCATCATCATCGATTATCAAACTAAGAGTACTAAAAAGAAGATTAATAAATAGAAAAATATGAGGAGTCAATAGAATATTTATACAATATGTATAATAGAGGTTTTGGGAGTATTAGAGATATAATTATCAGTGTTATCTTTTTTTATTAGTTGAAATTTTTGGGATTAGTGGTATCATGACATGGTATTAAAGCGCTAGATACGAAAAGTCAAGAATTCGATCTTTGGTGAACTCCAAAATCAGTTTTAAGCTTTTGAAAAAATGTTTATTATCCCTAGTACTCAAATGGTTATTCTAGATAGTATGAGAATGTTCATTCTGCAAGTATGTTAAAATATGAGTTCCCAACTTTTATTTATATATGTTGTTATATATCTAACAAAGTATATAGATAAATATAAATTCATATCCGAGAGATTTATGTAAAAAATAAAGATTTAATTGGTCTTTGTCTAATTTTACGAAAAATAAAATATCTTTTATCCAAAAAAATATCACTTTAATCTTCAATTTTTTTATTTTAAAATAATACGATTCTTTTGTTAAAATATTCGTCAAATAGTAACTTTAATTAGTTTTATGAGAGCTTTATTTATAATTTGTAAGAATTTTAAACTCTCACAAAATTATTTTCAACAATATAATTAATTATAATTATTACTACTACCACTTTTTTTATCTTTATCATTATCACTTCTATCTCTACTATTTTTATTATGTAATTATACTTTATCACTATCGTTATCTCTTCTATTGTCATTATCATTAATATAAATATCATCAATATTAATATTATATTATTTTATTTCTTATTCGATGCTTTTTTTTTTAAGTATCCGTACTGTAATTATTTTTTTTGCTGCGACATCATTCAGCAATGGTCTTTCTCCACTTAACCACCACTGGCGAAGAAATTTTTTAAAAATAAACTTATTAATAGTTTGTAGAAATTTAAAACTCTCATAAATTACAAATAAAACCCTTCACAAAACTAATTTTTATTACTATTTATCAGATTTTTTAACTTATCGTATTGTCATAAAATAAAATGTCCCTTTTTATTTTTTACAAGGGGCACCTTGTCCTTCGTGAAAATGAACAAGGACAAGATAGGATGTTTACTCTTTTAAATTGGTTCCTTCAAAATTAAATTAGTCGTATTAATCTCAGAAGATATATCATAAGTCAATTTTTTTTATCAAATAACATGTCACATTTAGTGACACATAATATGATAATATTACAAGTTAATATCATTGACGGATTCATAAAATTTTGATAGTGGGGCAAAATATATATAATATTATAATAATTTTTATAATAAAAATATTAGATTTATATAAAAAATTAA
>NC_029787.2:125440943-125442002 GCF_000816755.2 Arachis ipaensis
TTTTGAAGCTTGATAATATAATTAAAATGTCTTTTTTTTGTATATGTCGTTAAACAATCATTTAAAACTCAACTTTCATATAAATTAGCTTTTGATGATATTTATAGTTGAACAATTAGTGTAATTAGTGTAGTTATTATGAAAAAACTAATAAAGCTAATTTTAAAAGAAGAAACACAAATGGATAGATAATATTCTTTCGAGTCGATCTCTAAGAAAAAACACAAATCTTATTTAAATTTGAAAATTGATCGACATCTAATATGATTTTGAAGCTTGATAATATAATTAAAATGTCTTTTTTTTGTATATGTCGTTAAACAATCATTTAAAACTCAACTTTCATATAAATTAGCTTTTGATGATATTTATAGTTGAAAAGTTCAGTCAATTAGTGTAGTTATTATGAAAAAACTAATAAAGCTAATTTTAAAAGAAGAAACACAAATGGATAGATAATATTCTTTCGAGTCGATCTCTAAGAAAAAACACAAATCTTATTTAAATTTGAAAATTGATCATTATAATGGACATCTAATATGAAGTTTTCAAATTGGCTATCAAGTGTCGAAAGTTGAATAAAAAATTATTATGGGGTCAAATTTAATAATTTAGTGGAGGCAAATAAATATTATTATTATATACTACTCAATAAAATTCTAAATTGTAGTGGAAACACTTGCTCCCACACCCATATGAGTAGATCCGTCCGGTTAATATTATGTCACAAAATAATTGGTTAATGTGTCGTATCAGTAATATGACATAAATTTATATAAAGTTAAATTAGTTCTAAAAGATACATATGAGTCATTTTGATTTTTTAAATTTAAAAATAATTCATGTGTATACTTGAGAAATTAATTTAATTTTATATAAAGTTGTGATATGTCAAATTTTAAAATAACAAATGGCATGTCAGATGTCATTAACGTAAATTATTAACCAAAATATTAACATGTCATGTCATTATGTTATATGTCATTTAATGTATGTAACACATTATTATCTAATCAAACGTTTTTAATAGAAGGACTTATTTGACTTATGGTAATATCT
>NC_029787.2:125442263-125443336 GCF_000816755.2 Arachis ipaensis
ATAAAATTTGTACTAAATATGATAATTTACAATTTAAATCTTATTATAATTTTATATTTTATGTATTTAATTTATTTTTTTAATTTCACAAAAAAATCTATTTTTTCTGTCTTGTTAATAAATGACTTAATTAAATTCTTTAAATTTATGAGAATGGACACTTTGCCACTTATTGTGGTTTTGTTTGGATAGAATGCCAATGCATTAAAATTGGCACGTTGTTGGTGCACAATAGCTACTTGCATGTTTGTAGTAAGGTAATCAATCAATTGGTGACATTTCCTTTAACTATATATAAAAGGGATTAAAATAAGATGATCCAGAAGTTAGGATATTGGGCATTATTAATGGATTAATGGGTACATATTATCTACACAGGAGAAAGGAAAACCATAATTTGGTAGTTCCACCTAAAAGAGCTACCTAATTATTTAAGTCACAGAAGAAATCATATTTAAAACAAGGGAATATTTTTTGGTAAGGAGTGAAATTAACCGAATTGTAACTGAATTGTTAAAAAAAAAATATGCATTATATATGATGCTTTTATTTTTTCAATATATTTTTTACCCCAACTTTTTTTCACTATATTATTACTCTAAAACAATCCTTCTATACGCAGTGAAATGAGGAGAATTAGCTTCTTGATGCAAATAACATCAAACCAAATATTAGCGGAATGTCAATTATCCCAAACAATTTGCGGCTAATATAATTTATTTTTTTATTTGAGTAATGTTATATGACTAGAATAAAAAGATTTTTTTAAATAAAATATTCAAACATAAAATTATTTTTATTTTTTATAAAAGTTATTAATTTTTTAAAAAAAAAATGATAGTTCAAACTAGTCCAATAGAGTCACCAAAAAAAAACTAGTCCAACATGCGTTAGGAATTTCTGTTTTTAATTTTCTTTTAGGTTTTAACAGGAAGAGAGGAAAGAAGGTAGGTGAAAATAAAAATGGGAAAAAGTGTGTAGGGTAGGGGGCGTGTGGCCTGAACTTATCCACAAATGCCAGCTAGGAAATGGCGTGTGTTGGAGCTGACTCAGCCTCTCCATGACCCAACACT
>NC_029787.2:125443916-125445903 GCF_000816755.2 Arachis ipaensis
ATATAAAAAAATTATTTTTATACTATATACAAGAATAAAAAAAAAAAAGGTGCAAGCTCTTCTTTTTTTTCCCTCGTTCCAAGAGCCTCCATCATTGTAATTACCAATTGCAATCCCTTGCCCTCTTTTATTTTCTTTCTTTTTTATTTTTATTTTTATTTTTTTTTCACCCTAGGCTAACTAGCTAGCTGTCATTTACTTGCTACCAGCTCATCGCTTCATTCATTCCTCCCTTCGTCTTCTTTTCAAACTTCAAAGTAGCCCAACGTCCCATTAAAGTATTAAACCCTTTTCTGTTTTATTTGCACATAATTACCACAAATGCCCTTACAAGAAGTATATATTTTTTTCGGGGTAAAGATAGCATATTTATTTGGAAAAAAAAAAAGTAACTTTTATTCATCTGCTTTTTATAAGGGACAAATATTTGTTTGTCATTTTAAGGTCACAAAATCACTGAATTATGAGATGTTAAGAACTTAAGATAGTATATGATATAACGATACACTATATACAATCTTTTGAGCTAGAAATACTTCTTTTATTTAGCATCATGTATATATTCATAATTTTGTTTTTTATATTTTTGAAAATTGAGCTAAAAATCTCCCAATTTAGCATGTAAAACACTTATCATTTTAATTAATATCATATTTTTATTATTACACACATTTATTTAATAAATAAAATGATGAATGAATAAGTATTAAATACACTAGTTATTTAAAACAACAATAATCGGTATATTGGCAAATCAATTACCGAATTTTCATTTACTTAGGTGTAGGTTTAAATTTGCTAGGCATGTTTATGTTTATATAAAATGAGTTTATTTTTTATGTATTGAACACATAAAATATTTTATACAATTATTCATTTATATTATTTCAATAATCATTTATGTATCAAATGTAAAAAAATAATTATTTTTATTAATATTATAATATATAATTAAATGTATAAGTAAATTTTATTTTATCGAAAATAGTGCATTAAAATTAAATTAATATAAAATATAAATTTATTTTGATTCTAATTTTGTTGTTTAGAAAAAAAAAAAAAAGCTATCTGAATCCTATTAGGCCATTACTATAACATGATAAATTATTGTCTATGCTAAAAATCTTTCATAATGAATTGGGTTGCCTACTTGCCTTTGTCATTGGTCATTTAATTTGGATGTGTTAGGCTTTTAGGCATATATAGCTATAGAGCTAATTAAGTTTGGGGTTATATTTTTATAATATAATTAAGTTCTATTATTCCAAACTAAGGGAGTATGTGAAACGGATTGTTTGAACGTTCTGCACTTTTTGCATGATTTTAGTAGTGGATATACATTTAAAATTGTTAATTTAATTAACAAAATTAATTTTTTTTTTTAAAGATTTTGGTATGTATAATTTGATTGGATAATTAAAAAAGTAAATAAGGTAACAGATTAAATAATTAGATATAGAGCTATAAATAATCCTAATCATTGATCTGATCCAAGTCTAGTGATGTTTTTCAGCAAATTATTATTTTTGATTTAGAATAGGTATTTTTGTTTTGAATTATTTTTTTGTTTAAACTAAAATTAAAAAAATAAAATAAAGGCCTTATCTAAACCCTAAATAATTAAGATAGGCTGTGACATGTGACTTTCATTGATGAACAATGAGTATGAGTGGTGAATGGTGCTGATGAGTTTGGTATGAAATAATGAATATTTTGGGTAAAAAGTACTTGGATCAATCTCTTATCCATCTTCAGCAGCCATAATTGGACCATATTAATTAATACTCTCTATCTATCTGTATCTAGTAGTATACAGCTGCATTGTTAAATCAGCATGCATTTCATGCAGGCAGTGTCAAGGGCCACATGAGTGCGGGTGAAAAAACCCTATCCAAATTGGTCTGGACTGACAAAAAATAAGTTTTAATTATTTTAAAAACTTAAAATTTTTTTAACAGGTTAGACTCAAATTTATGAAATAGTTTAA
>NC_029787.2:125445926-125446918 GCF_000816755.2 Arachis ipaensis
ACTCAATAATAAATAGTCTATAATAAATTATAGGATAAGTTTAGACCAATAAAATTTATTACTGATCTAATTTATTAAGAGTGAAATTATTCTAGTACATTTCCATTCTTACACATAAAGCAAAAATTTTTGCCAAATTTATTATTATTATTTGTAGGAATGGAATTACAACAATTAATAAGGATTAGTTGTTGTGATATTGATTTATGATGATAAAAGATTGTTTAACTAAAATAGAAAAGGGCTTGTTAGTTGTTAACATTCTTCAGGCATCTTAGCCATGAAGGGTCACATTTAACGTTTTTATTCATTGATAATTGCTAGTACTATAAAAGTAGCCCAAGGCTTTTCATGTGTTCAAGAATCGGAATTATTTCGAAAGGTCATTCATATCGTGTGTGAAATAATAATATTTTATAACTAGACATAGTTATAATATACGAAAATTTTCAAGTGTATCATATATTTTAATAATTTTTAATTATTAATTTTAATTATAAAATATATATAATATATATAATTAAGAGTAACGGTTAAAATTTATTAAAATATTAATATATTGATATATTAAAAAAATTTTTTATAATAGAATAAATTATATAAATACCCGGTTGCCGATGGGATATAATAAATATATTTCGAACCCGGTTAATTAATTATTAGATAATTTGTTTGGTTTAAATTTATTTATTTTATAAAAAAAATGGAGCAATTAGAAACTAACACCATTATGTGCAAGTTGTACGAACGTGACCCCGATGATTAGACAATTATTTAAGTAGGAGGAATCCACAATAATCAATAATTAAAAGGACCAACACATGCTGTATATGGCAGAAATATCTAAGGAAAAAAAATAAATTACACAGTTATTATATGAATAAAGTATTATTTTGATCATTAATATATGATTAATAATTAAGATTTAAAATTTTGCAAAAAGAAAAAAAAAGTGTCACAAAAAAAATTTGGTGATATTTTTTTAATATATA
>NC_029787.2:125446989-125454745 GCF_000816755.2 Arachis ipaensis
AGGTCATAGGTGCTTGGTCTGACAAAATGAAATGTGCTGGATGTACTTGAAAATTGAGGATAAGATAATTCAACTTCAACCACATTTGGTGATAAGGAACCCACTTGCCTTAATTAAAACACCCAAACACACACATGTTTTAATATAAAAAGAATATAATATAAGGTGCTTTAAAAAGAATGTAATACGCCGTGACAACTTTTAGGCTTTAGTGTTATGGAAATATCATAATTTAATTGGAGCCAAAAAGTTATAATCTGGCCATTGAAAGTTACATTATAACAGATAAATTGATTCTCATTGTAATAACAATTTTAAAATATCTTAGCATGTATATTTAAAACACAATAAACTATAGTAACTCAAAAAAATTTATGATTAGAAACCAAAAGGGCAAAACAGTAAAAGCGGATGAATTGTGAACCATGGTTAGAAAAGCAAACTGCAGTTGAAGTTTGCTGCTAAATGGACACACATGCAGCCTATCCGTTCATATTTCTATCCAACTTGTCAATCAGACACAAAATGTTTTTCAAATAAAAAATTTGAAAAGAAAAATTAAAGAAAAAAAAACTCTATCCATCCACTCATCGAGTTCCTTATTTTACAGTGACCCATGCAATATAAAAAAAAAAATTATAAAATCTCTCTCTCTCTCTCTCTCTCTCTCTCTCTCTCTCTCTTACGAGAGTTTCCGTTCTCGTTTTTTCTTCCTTTCTCCAAACACACTCTCTCTCTCTCTCTAAAACGCAGACTCTAACTTTCTTTTTCATCACCATCGCCGGAAAGGTTCGACTCGGAGTCCTGAACACTTGACTTGTGACTCTATCTCCATTTTTATTTATTTATTTATTTACTTGGAATTTGATTTTGCTTTCTGTGATCCGTTACTATCTGTGTGTTGAATTATTTATTTATTTGTGTGTGTGTTGTGATGGTTCTGTGAAGTTTAGGCAGTTACACGGTTTTCTGTTGTGTGTGTTTTGTTATTTTCGTCTCCGGAACGAAACGGTGCTGATCGTTTACCGGTTCAGTGGGTTTGCGTCTTCTGCTTTTGCTTGCTTGGTTGGTTGGTTGTTAAATGGAGTGTGAATCGTTGTTGATGTTAAAACGACGGCGTCGTTTGAAGTGAAGTTACTCGTATTAACGTGGTGATTATTAGGTTGAATCTGGTTGTGAATCTCGAACTGCTAAGTGCTAACTGCTGATTCGGTGTTTTTCGTCGTTTAAGGATCTAACCGTTTTTCGAACCCCAATCTGCTATTTTGTGTGTGTGCTGGTTTTGGGATACACATCACATGATCAAGTTATTTATCTTGTTTTTCAACTTTTTGTGCTCTTTTTTGATGATCCATTGAAGTTCACTGTTTTGTGACTTTTTTTTTTGCAGAATGGTCTAGACGGGAAGATGATAAAGTGATTGTTTCTTTTGATTTGATTTGGATTGAGATTTTTGGACCATTATGTATTTTGTGAAAGGTGGTTATCATATTTGAGATCATGTGAAATGAAGGGCTGTTTATCATTATTCTCTGTTTCACACGTATTTTAAACTGTGAAGACAGATTAAGTTGGTTTTATATTTTGTGGATTGAACTCTTTGGTTGTGGCTGCTGAAAATTATACTAGTTTTATTTTTCTTAACCGTGGAGTTAATGTCGCAAAGATGATTTCTATACACAATAAATTTATGGGGGAAATAGAATTTTATTCATGTAGGTGGTGTGTGCATATGGATAAGAACAAACGATGTTATCATTTTTAAATTCATCTTCTCTTTCTTATGTGATGGTTTTAAGAGTTAAGATGTGATGTTAGAGTGAATGGATATCTCATGAACAAAATTGAACCACAGTGGTTGTCTGGTAATAGTGACTGTCAGTGGTAAAGATGAAAACTAGCTAACTGGTAAACTTGCAAAGTGAGGATGTTTCTTCATCTACATGAAGTTATATCATTACAGTGTTCATGAATGCCCTGAGGATTGTATTTTGTAGTAATTGTTTTGGGCATTATCATGTTTGGATCACTAGAGTACTTACTTGTGTGCTTCTTTGCCTCTTGCTTTTCTCTTGGGACCCTAGAAAGAAGTAATTTATTTATTTATTATTTAGTTATGATTTGATAGGAGAGAAGGACATAAAAGAAAGATACTCCTTGACTGGCCATGGCATCAAGATCATATGCTAATCTCTTTGACTTAGCTTCTGGAGGAGATTTGCTGGATATTCCTCGCACCCCAAGAGCTCTTCCAAGGATTATGACTGTTCCTGGAATTATCTCTGACCTTGATAGTTGTGGTGCTAATGATGGGGATTCAGATGTTAGCTCCTCTGGTTGCCGGGAGCGGAAGATCATTGTCGCAAACATGCTGCCATTGCATGCTAAAAGAGATGCAGAAAATTCTAAGTGGTGCTTCAGTCGGGATGAGGATTCAATTTTACTACAATTGAAAGATGGTTTTTCTTCTGATACGGAGGTAATTTATGTGGGTTCACTTAAGGTTGATATAGATGCCAGTGAGCAGGAAGAAGTTGCCCAGAGATTACTGGATGACTTCAATTGTGTACCTACCTTCCTATCGCATGATCTCCAGAAAAAGTTCTATCTTGGGTTTTGCAAGCAGCAGCTCTGGCCTCTCTTTCATTATATGCTACCAGTGTGCCCAGATCATGGTGATCGCTTTGACCGCATACTATGGCAGGCTTATGTTTGTGCAAACAAAATATTTGCCGACAAGGTTATGGAAATAATCAATCCTGATGATGATTTTGTCTGGGTTCATGATTATCACCTGATGGTTTTGCCTACTTTCTTGAGGAAGCGATATAATCGAGTTAAACTTGGATTCTTCTTGCACAGTCCTTTTCCTTCATCTGAAATTTATCGAACTTTACCTGTAAGGGATGAAATTTTGAGGGGACTTCTGAATGCTGATTTAATTGGTTTTCATACATTTGATTATGCACGCCACTTCCTTTCTTGCTGCAGCAGAATGCTAGGTCTGGACTATGAATCTAAGCGAGGACATATAGGACTTGATTACTTTGGCCGTACTATATTTATCAAAATTTTGCCGGTTGGCATTCACATGGGTAGGCTTGAATCTGTATTAAATCTTCCTTCTACATCTGCTAAACTAAAAGAGATTCAGGAAGAGTTTGAGGGTAAGAAGGTGATTGTTGGTGTTGATGATATGGATATTTTTAAAGGCATCAGTTTGAAACTTCTAGCTGTGGAGCATCTGCTGCAGGAGAATCCAGATATGCAGGGCAAAGTTGTCCTTGTTCAAATTGTAAATCCTGCGAGGGGTTTAGGGAAGGATGTTCAGGAAGCAAAGAAGGAAACATATTTAATTGCCCAGAGGATTAATGATACCTATGGATCAGAGGAATATCAGCCTGTCAAACTCATTGACCGCCATGTTCCTCGATTTGAGAAGAGTGCTTATTATGCTGTAGCTGAATGTTGCATTGTAAATGCAGTAAGGGATGGCATGAACCTTGTCCCATACAAATATCTTGTCTGCAGGCAACGAACTGCTAAACTAGATGAAGCATTGGGTAGGAAAGTTGATTCTCCTCGAACAAGCATGCTTGTTGTGTCTGAGTTCATTGGTTGTTCACCTTCTCTTAGTGGGGCTATCAGGGTCAATCCCTGGGACATTGATGCTGTTGCTGATGCTCTGAGCTTGGCCCTTACAATGAATGATTCTGAGAAGCAATTGCGCCATGAGAAACACTATCGGTATGTCAGTTCTCATGATGTAGCATATTGGGCACGCAGCTTTATGCAGGATTTGGAGAGAGCCTGCAAAGATCATTACACCAAAAGGTGCTGGGGAATTGGCTTGGGTCTAGGGTTTAGAGTTGTTTCTCTTTCTCCTGGATTTAGGAAGTTGTCTATTGATCATGTTGTTTCAGCTTACAAGCGAACCAATAGAAGGGCCATCTTTCTTGATTATGATGGTACTGTTGTACCACACTCTTCTATAAATAAAGTCCCCAGCCCGGAAGTCATATCTGTGCTAAACGCTCTGTCTAGTGATCCCAAGAACATTGTTTTCATTGTTAGTGGGAGGGGAAGAGATTCTCTGAGTGATTGGTTCAGTTCATGCCAATTGCTGGGACTTGCTGCTGAGCATGGTTACTTTTTAAGGTCGATCATTTTAATCTTACAGATATTGGGAACCTTTTGAACCCCATTTCAGAAAAATTGAAATGCAAAATAAATAAAGCTAAACCACTAATATGTTCTTCTTAATGGATGCAGGTGGAGTAGAGATTCTGAATGGGAATGCAGTCACTTGTCTGCAGACCTTGACTGGAAAAACATAGCAGAACCTGTCATGCAGTTGTATACAGAGGCAACTGATGGTTCCAGCATTGAAATTAAGGAAAGTGCTTTGGTGTGGCATCATCAAGATGCAGACCCGGATTTTGGTTCCTGCCAAGCCAAGGAATTGTTGGATCACTTGGAAAGTGTACTTGCAAATGAACCAGCAGTTGTTACGAGAGGCCAGCATATTGTTGAAGTTAAGCCACAGGTAATGTTTTCTTGAAATTACTTCCCTATGGTCTTGTATTTAAATTGTGCAGGAATCTGGAACTAACTTCAATGTTTTACTATCCTCACTGCAGGGAATAAGCAAAGGTTTGGTAGCCGAAAAGGTTATATCAACCATGTTTAATGGTGGTAATCCACCGGATTTTGTTATGTGCATTGGCGATGATAGGTCTGATGAAGACATGTTTGAGAGCATTTTAAGGTCAGTATCCTGCCCGTCATTACCAGCGACTCCAGAGATTTTTGCCTGCACTGTAGGTAGGAAGCCGAGCAAGGCGAAGTATTTTCTTGACGACACTTTGGATGTAGTGAAGTTACTTCAGGGTCTTGCTTCTTCATCCAATCCAAAACCCAGGCATCTTGCGCAATTCCAAGTTTCTTTCGAGAGCACAATTTGAGAGTTTGAAGGTAGGGCAAGGCAACCTTTGTTGATTTGTTGTGCTGCTCAGTGCTCTACCTGGGAGGATTCTTCAGCTTTGAATCAGAGAAAAAGTTTTGGTTATTTAATCTTAACATGACCGAACCGCACCATGCTGTTGTCGGGCTTCTAATATTCCTTGCTTGCATGGTTCCTGGTGGTATAGGTTTTTTCTGAATAGTGAGTCTCATGGATGGCCTGACAAATTCTTCTTTTCTGTAAATGGTAATTGGTAACAACATCAATTGTTACATTTGTTGGTGCAACGACGCCGAGATCTTAAGTTGTGCTTTTTGTTAGAATGGTGTATCGGTGTTGTGCACCAAAACTTGTATAGTTTACAATATTTTTCTTACAAATATATAATGGCAATCGGGTTTGATATATCTTTGCTTCAAAAACACTGGTTAATTGCAGAATTTAATCAATTTATAGTATAGTTGTAGCTAGCAGTGAAAACAAATCATTAATTCTTCCAATTATGATAGAGAGAATTTTATCAACAATCCAGAAAAAAAAAAAAAAGAAAAGAAAAACTTAACAAAGCTCGTTACTAATTTATTGACAAAGTTCAGCAATTAGCAAACTAGAATAAAAATAATTATAATTAAAGAAAAATCAAAATTAAACAATAAATCAAAGTTTAATAATTATGATACATAATTTCTCTTCGGCTCGAAATGATCATACTTAAATAACATTATTTTTTTTGTTTGTTTGCGTTGCAACATCATTTTTTAGTTTGTTTGCGTTGCAATTTTGACTAATTTGACCTCAGTGCTTACTTTTTTTGCTCCTGTGCCTCTGTGCATGATGGCACTTAACCAAAGTCAACTATGTGATTTTTAGCGTGAGGGTTGGATTAATTTCACTTTTATTTCTTTTTTTTTCTTCCAGATTTTTTAGTTTTTTGTGGAAAACAAGAAACCATTATTTTTGACTTGTTGTGACGGTATCAAAAGCTGATTTTATTATGGTTTTAAATCTGAGTCATAGAGAGTCTTTTCGATAACCAGAGTGATCTTTCTGCCACCCATATAACTTATCAAGTTCTTAAAATTTTGTAGCAATTCAGAAGATTTTTGGTTGACTGATTTTTTTTTGTTTCTTTCTTGGACCCAGAATCCACTGACAGTCTTCTTAGAATCCTCTTTTGAAACCCATTCTTGGTTGGCACTGGAGCTTGAATTCACAACGTTGTTTGAAGTCTCTAAATTAAGCCTCTCTAAAAGGTTTCTGGAGAGATTATCCAAAATATCAAACTTCAAATTCATCATCGTTGAAATCCTATTTTTCATTTTGCATCAAACAGCCTCATTTTCTTCTCTTGATATTCATCATTCTTTTCTCTTTCTCGTTAACCCCTTCTCTCATTCCGTGACTTGTACCCTCAAATTCAAGACAGTAACAAAACGTATTTGCTGTCTTTTTCTTGCTTGTAGAATCATCAGAATCTACTGAGAGGTTCTTTCAGTTTGTTCTCGTTGCTGGATGAAGAATGTAGTCTGCATTGAAACCATTGGCAGCGTAGTTTGGCTCTATGCTTTTCCATTCTTTTCTTTAGCAATGAAGAAAACGTGAGTTGAACACAATTTCACTTTTATTTCTTTTTTTGTCCTCCAGACTTTTTACTTCTATGGGAAGTAAGAAACCACTATTCTTGACCTGCTGTGAAAGTGTCGAAAGCCGGTTTTATTGCGAATTCAAATCCGAGTCATAAAGAGTCTTTTCGATAACCAGAGTGATCTTGCTACCACCCATATCACTTATCAAGTTCTTGAAACTTTGTGGCAATTCAGAAGATTTTTGGTTGACTAGTTTTTTTGTTTCTTTCTTTCGGAACTTATCTAAATTGTGGATTATTGACATCTTCTATCCAATAACTTGCGGAACATATTAAATTCTTATTTTATTTTTATTTGTTATTTTATCTTTTTCTTCTAGAAATAAAATTTATTTAGTTATACTTATCTTTCTCTAACAGAATCATCTAGTGATTTTGGTTGTTTTAACTAGCTTATTTTAAAATTCAAAATCAATTTAGTAATTAGTATAAATAGAGAGCTTAGTCTCCTCGGTCAATGAAAACTTTTATCTCAACAATTTTTTGTAAAAAATGGTCATTTGACTTTGTGAATCTTTTTGCAATAATCTACAATATTTGGACTACGTCAACGTAATTTTTTAAAATTTATAATTTCATATATTATTACGGATAAAATTACTATATTTACTCATTTTTGCTCACTGTTATTCGAGTAATAATTTGTAATTCGTATTCTGAATTAAATATCAATATAGTAGAATTAGTATCACTGACAAATTTTTATAATTTGTCCAAGGTATGAAGAACGTTCAAGTCAGTAGAGTTGGCTCTGTATCTCAATCTCAGCTTTCCACGTTGTTTGGGCTTTTGGGCTCTCCTTCCTAATAATGGGCCTTCCACGTAACCTAATGGGCTTTAGTTTTGTAATTAACTTTTTTTTCTATTCATTCTTTTTTGGCAAATCACCTAAAAACAGGCTGCAACAGTTTTATTTATTGATGATTGAAAAGAGACACGAAAAGAAAGAAATGACGCCAATCCAAAAAAAGAAAAAAGGAAATGACAAAATAGTAAATTTATAAATTGATGAAAATTCAGTTGGAGTCGACTTCACGTAAAATTGATAGCCAAGAGCCGTTAAATGAAAATTTAGTCAAATCAAAATTACCCCTTAATTTATCAAATCGAAAGATATTGTGAAAAAAAAAAAAACAAATGTTATTCAA
>NC_029787.2:125454753-125464936 GCF_000816755.2 Arachis ipaensis
TATTAGCTTAATTTTCTTTATTTTAAATTAAGTGAAAATACATCGAATTATTAATTACCACAATTTTTTTAACATGTCTACTACTTAAGCAAGATTATACGAAGAATTCGGTTATAAGAGAATGTGAGCCACCGAATTATTAAATGCCAAAACTCTAGCCAATATTGCAATAATGAACCCATCACCTCATCGTTGAAATTCATGCAAGGAATCATAGAAGGGAAAGAAAAAAGTAAAACAAAAAATAAAAAAATAAAAAATAAAAGGAATGGCATGGCCATTGGTATGGAATGTTTTCTTTGAAATAGTCACAAGATGACAAGAGGACACTACAACAATAAGATGAATATTTCACCAACACAATAATTGAGTGATGACACTTTTAAGTTCGTCTCTACTATAATGAACTGGATCTCTTGGCTGTATACATGTCTCAAAAGCCATAAATATAAAAAGCTATACACCTAGTGTCTAGTGTCCAGTGATAGATTCATTTTGTCGTGTTTTCATGAATTATATGCACTTGAACTCAAATGAACAACAATAAAAATAATAACAATACAAAAGTGAGTGGAGTTAACGGAAACTAGAAAATTAGAATCATTGCATAATGCATAACTTTTAAGCCTTAATTTGTACTTGATGAGGATCTATGTCGTTCCATAATAAGAATTAAGAATTGCTAATTTTAAATAAAGTGTTACATTAAAAAATAAAGAAAAGTATGAGGAGCCAATAGAATATTTATACAATGTGTACAATGGAGGTTTAGGGAGTATTAGAGATATAACTATTAGTGTTATCTTTTTTCATCAGTTGAAGCTTTTGGGATGAGTTGTATCATGACATGGTATTAGAACTCTAAACCCTTTTGAGAAGATGTTTATTATCCCTAGTACTCGAATGGTTATTCTAGATAGTATGAGAAATGTTCACGATTTTATAGAGATGATGAATGCTTCCTGACACATCCATAAATTAAACACACTTATTATTACTATTATCCTACTTGTCTTGCATATGAATCTGATCACCAGTTACCAATTAAAGATTCCACTGTTTATATCTAAGAAAGACAACACTTTTATTAGAAGAGTGGGAATGAAGGAGACTATTTTGTTGTTGTCGGTTTAGGGTTTAATGAAGGAATAGAAAATTGGCCACTTTTGTCCTTGTGAATTGTGATGATGCTCTTTCTTGTTTTTCTTCCTTTCGGAGCATTATGCATACACAAATTCTATTAAAAAAACCTGCTGTTATTGGATCCAATGCCATGCCAAGTTGATATGTTACGGTCTCTTCACGTGCCATGCCATCATTGCCAGCTTGCTCTCATGAATGCACTTATATATGCATGTTTGATAGAGTTGGAATCATGCTATTTTTAACAATTATTTTCTATACATTTAATCCACACATTTACTTTTATTATTGGATATGATCGACGTAAAATTCATATTACCTAAGTTTTATATCTTAGTGTACAAGTTTTTTTTTTTAAAAAAAGATTTAAATGTTAAAATAAAAATCACAGCAAAATCTATTGTGATAAAATAAATATTTTTTTTAAAGAGTAAAGTATCGTTCTTATCTCCAACGTTTGGGGTAAGTTTCAAAGTTGTCCCTAATGTTTCAATCGTCCTATTTAAGTCCCTAACATTTTAAAATTGATTCAATGTTATCCTGCCATTAGGGATCCGTTAACAGAATTAACGGTGAAACAAAATTGAGACGATTTTGAAACGTTAGAGACTTAAATAGGACGAAAAAGTTAGGGACAAAAACGATACATAAAAATAAATTTTAATTTAATTTTATCTTTCAATAATATTAATTGTTTACTGTACATAGTATTCAATTATTTTTCAATTACATCTAAATAAATTACACTTAATCACATTACTTTCATTTTAAATAAATTTATTTTTTTATAATTTTAAAGAATTTTGATACATTAGAGACAAAAGGTATAATTTATATTTTATTGTATATATATTATTTTTTTCTTTTCTACAAGTTTATATACTAATCATTCTACAAACATTTTATGATAACTAAAAATCTTTAAGAGTAAAATTATAAAAAAAATCAATTAATTTAAAATGAAAGTAATATGATTAAGTGTAATTTACTTAGATGTGATTAAAAAATAATTGAATACCATGTATAGTAAAAAATTGATATTATTGAAGGATAAAATTAAAATTTATTTCTATGTATCATTTTTGTCCCCAACGTTTTCGTTCTATTTAAGTCCCTAACGTTTTAAAATCGTCTCAATTTTGTCCTGCCGTCAATTCTGTTAACGGATTCCTAACGGTAGGACAACATTGAGTCAGTTTTGAAACGTTATGGACTTAAATAGGACGATTAAAACGTTAGGGACAACTTTAAAACTTACCCCAAACGTTAGGGACAAAAACGATATTTACTTTTTTTAAATAAGTTAGCACTACTAGTTACAGCAAGAGACAATGAGGGTACCATTATTATTCATTTATTTGTTCATTCTTTTGAATGTTGCATGGCATGGACCACGAAACCAATGGATAATGCATCTATGCAAGGTTGTGTATAATGGAGGCCAATGCGTGAATTATATTCATTTCAGTTTGTCAGAAGAGAACATAGAGAAAAAGACACAACATGATACCAATAAAAATCTATGCTCCAATTTATGCTAAGATGATGACACAGATCAAGCACTGTTTTTAGTAATGTTTGAGTTAAGTTTTATTTATTTTTTTGTCTTAAAAAAATTTAAATAAGCTTAATGTATGTTGTCTTATTGTTAACATTATTAGTACATTTACAATGAAAATATGATTATTTAACCAATTTACTCTCTTCATCCTAAAAAAAGTTAATAATATTTATGTTAAAAGAAATTATTAAAATTTATTTGATGAATAAATAAGTTGATAATGAAGCCAATAATATATTGACACTTACAATAGATGGATTGAAAATATTTGGTTAACGGTTATCTATTTTTAACCGTCAAAGCGAATACAACTCTTTCATTTCGAACTCAAGAATTCGGAATGAACTAAACCTCTTTAAGTAGAATTCGAAATAGTCAACCGCCAATTTCAACATGTTGGGCGATATTATTATTGCTGAACCCAATGTTTACATTGCATTTGCAGGTAAAAGAGTAATTGAACAAATGTTGAATACGACAATACTCGAAAATTCACAAGAAACTAAATATTTATTTCAAAAAGACTTATTTGATTCAATTGTACTTAACTAATTAAATTACCGCTTACTCTCTTTATTTATAGTTACTAATTAATAGTGAGACAATATTAAATTTATGATAAATCGAATTTAGTTTATTCGATTTAATGCTGATATAGATTATTGATATTTTTAACTTTTAAGTTAAACTTTAAAATATAAATGTCAATAAAAAATATCTCTTATTTAAAGTAAAAAAATAAAAAAAATAAGAATAAAAATCTAACTTTTGTATTTTAGTTCAAATTCTAAAAAATATACATTTTTATAAACTCATGAATGTAAGATGGAACATTAAACAATTTTTTAAAATTTATTAAAAATCATTATTAGAATTTATTACTTTGATGCTGTTACTTTTAGTTTAGATTTTTCAGAGCATAAAATCATCAAAATATAAGTTTTATACTTAATTTTATAAATTAAATGATAATTTAAGTGATATAATATTTTAATTATTTTTCAAATGACATATTGTATAAATATAGTTGGTCATTATATATTGTATAACTATTTGTTATTTCTAATTTTGAAAAAATTCAAATTTTAACTCCTATACCACTTTGGAATGCCTATTTTATATTAATTTTTAACATCAAAAGTCTCGGTAATAATTTATAAATACTAATGAGTGAAATGATAATTTTTAATAAAGTTTTAGAAATCGTTTAATGTTCTGTTTTACATTCATAAGTTTATAAAAATGTAAATTTTCTAAATTTGAACTAAAACACAAAAGTTAAATTTCTACACTCACACTCAAAAACCCACTGTCTTTGGCTTTGCCTCCTCTTTCTGCTAAGAACCCAAAACCCCCATTATACAAAACCAAACAAGAGATTAAAAAAGATTGCTTTTTTATTCTTATTACCCCCTTCAGTTTCATTTATGCTTTTCAAATTAAAACCATCACCACCACCGATGAGCTAGGGTTGCAGCTTCACCACCATTGCTAAAACAAACACCTTCCATTTTCCCACACATTATTACTCACTTCAGTTTTGATTACAATGGGTAAGAATCTCTTGATTCTTCTTGGTCTCACTCTCTTGCTTCTCTTATTTGGAACCTTCTCAGTCTCAGCTGCACCATCCACTACTTCCCCTGCTAGTAAGTTTAGTTCATCAGTTTTTGGTGCCATGCAATTTTCACTTTTCAGCTCCCATTTTGATCAAAGTTGTGTTCTTTAGCTCACTTTTCCTCATGCCCTTGTTCTCATTCCTCAGAAATTGTTACTGGTTTTCTCTCCAATGCTGTGCCAGCTTTCACCAAGTGGGTGTGGTCCCTCAAGGCAACAACAAAAACGGGTAAATTTGGATCTGTGCTCAGCAATCGCCCACGTTGTGTTTTTTGGTGTTCTTGTGGTGGTTGATTTGTTAGACTTTGAATATGTTTGTGTGCTTGTGTGCTTTTTCTTATTGAATGTATGTTTTGTTTCGTTTGCTTGCTGCAGCGGTTTCCAGCAGGTCGATGATGAAGTTTGAGAGTGGTTACAATGTGGAGACAGTGTTTGATGGAAGCAAGCTTGGAATTGAGCCTTATTCTGTTGAGTTGTTGCCCAACGGGGAGCTTCTCATTCTGGATTCTTCCAACAGTAACCTTTACAGGATCTCATCTTCACTTTCTTTGTGTAAGTGTTGCCAAATGTGGGTTTGCTTATGCTGTAAAGTGTTTTAATTGCGATGGAGATAAGCAATGGAACCAATGTGCATCTGAATATCTCATTTGTAAGATTATGAGCTTAACGAATATGTATCATGAGATTGTACTGCATTTTCAGGTGTAACAGTAACCTGTGGGACTTATCTTTTTTCCATATAATATCCTGTGTGACAGTTAGACTCCTTGGATGTGTATATTTCATTAATTTGAGAATGATCATGTTCATGGCAATTCTGCAGATAGCAGACCGAAGCTGGTCGCGGGCTCTGTGGAAGGTTATACTGGACATGTTGATGGAAAGCACAGGGAGGCTAGGATGAACCATCCGAAGGGGATAACGGTTGATGACCGAGGGAATATCTATGTTGCAGATACTACTAACATGGCAATTAGGAAAATTAGTGATTCAGGTAGAATAAGCATTCATCTTCTAAACTCCCTCTTGGGTCAATGTTTTAATGTCTTCATATTGGCTAAATGAGAAATATAAACTTTGGTTGTCTGGATATTCTAGAAATTTGTGAATCTTTTGTGTGTTTGCACCCTTATAAAACTGTTACACTTTATATTGGAATCGGAGCCGGGAATTTTTATTGGATTAACATTTCTATTCAGGGGTTACTACAATTGCAGGAGGAAAATGGATTCGTGGAGGGGGCCATGTTGATGGACCAAGTGAAGAAGCTAAGTTTTCTGATGACTTTGACGTGGTTTATGTTGGTAGTAGTTGTTCCTTACTCGTCATAGACAGAGGAAACCGAGCGATCAGGGAAATTCAACTTCACTTTGATGACTGTGCCTATCAATATGGTAGCGGATTCCCACTTGGTAAAGTATATCCTTTAAGTTCTCCTGTAGAAAATTCTGTTAGCTGTTAACTACAAATATAGACTGATTGCAGTCATTGTTGCAGGGATTGCAATGCTTGTTGGGGCCGTCTTCTTTGGTTATATGCTGGCATTGTTGCAGCGAAGACTCGGTACAATTGTTGGTTCACAGGATGTGAGCACTTAGTCTTGTCTTTTCCCTTGTGCACTATTCTAAATGTGAATGATATGGGAAATTTGATTAGCCATTAATGGATATAGTTCTCTGTCGATAGTAACATCAATGGATTAACATGTGGCAGATATTTAAAATTGTTGTTCTTAAAGTTAAACCAATATTTTTTGTAGGATCAGGTTCAAGTGATGTCTTCCATTTCACCTAGTCCTTTTCAACAGCCCATGAAATCTGTGAGGCCTCCCTTGATTCCATCCGAATTCGAACCTGAAAAGCAAGAGGAAGGCTTCTTTGGGTCCCTTGGAAAGCTACTTGCCAATGCCTCTGCATCAATGGTGGAGATAATGGGAGGAATATTTCCTGTTTTCAGAAGAAAACCACAAAGCTACAAGTTTCAAAGACAACCTCTGGTCCCACTGCAACATCAAAAGCAAGCTTGGCCGGCACAGGAAAGTTTCGTGATTCCTGATGGAGATGAGCCTCCTTCTATCGACATGAGAACCCCAACCCCTCGAAAAACATACCCTTTCATGTCTAAAGACGCTGAGAAAATGCAGCAATTAAGGCAAAGTAGAGCATTTTACAATGGATGGGACGGTGATCTTCAGCAGCAGCAACTGCAGCAGCAGCAACAACCACAAAGACATCATCATCGTCATCAGTACCAGTCATCGACCCCTCACACTTACTTCGAGCAAAGCCGCGAGACGACCAATGAGATAGTGTTCGGGGCGGTGCAGGAACAAGATGGTAAGGAGGAGTCTGTGGTAATAAAGCCTGTGAACTATGGTGACTCGCTATATGAACATCACAATATCCGGTCTAGAGTGAATTCCATGGGTTATGCCCACAGGTATTGAGTGTATACAATTTAGGAATTTTAGAAGTAACAAAGCCTCAATCCATCTTTTGATTGGAGAGGGAAAATGAAGAAATCAAGTAGTTAGTATAATGATTTCTTTCAGATGTATCTTAGCAAGGAGAAGCTGGTCATTATGATGTGAATTGTTTTATTCAGTTTTGCCAAATTTAGGTTGCTGTATTATTTTAGATCAATAGATTCTGCATTTTACTTCTTATGATCTCATCACAAAATGATCAATAGTTCTTTGGGAAGAAAAAAAAAAAAAAACTATTTTCTTTTCTGTTCTGAACTTTTTTCATTTGAACTTGAGCTTGCTCTTCCTAGATTACCAAATATCAACAAGATAAGTGGTCTAAAATTCTAACCAGACAAAATCAAGAATTCAAGACTAATTCAGCTTTTGGTTATGTTTCTCATCTCATTTGCAATGGCATGCATGACTGGATTGAAATCTCTTGAGAATGATAAGAGTTTCTTCACATTATGCTTTGAATTTGAATAAAGGGACAGATACTTATTACTTTCATTGGTGATCCACATCCACCAAGAAATTGAGTTGTAATAATAATTAATAGAGGATAGAAGATTCTGTTAGGAACCGAAAAGTGGTATCTTTTATTCCAAACTTAGATTTCTAAACACCAACCAAAGGATTAATGAGGTGGGTGAGAAGTATTTTCCAAAATTAATTTATTGCTATTATGATCATGATGTGACGTGTATGGAGCTACCACAACACAAATTAAGTTATGATGACTTTATTTATTGAATTTAGGGTTTAGGGTCATACATTGTTAGTCATGATCAACTAATATAGAGAAATGATTTTCTTCCAAACAAGAAATTGAAACTTTATAAGGAGTAATAATAACTTTTTCTAGGTCTACATCTTATGATATCTTCTAGGGTGATCACTTTTCTACTCCTAATAATTGAGAATTTGAGATGGATTGAGTTTTCATTACCATATGGACACCATATCTAGATACCAATTTTTGTTATTTCTAGTTTTCTGCTCTTCGTTCATTTTTTTTAGGTTTAATTACTCTGTTAGTCTCTATAGTTTCGTGAAATTTTCAATTAGGTCCCTATACTTTTTTTTTTTTAATTGAGTCCCTACACTAAATTTTTTTTTCAATTAAGTCCTTCTTAGTAGTAATTGGCTTAATTTTATAGGGACCCAACTAAAAAAAAAAAATAATTGGTATAGGGACCTAAATAAAAGAAAAAAAAAGTGTAGGAACCCAATTAAAAAAAAAAAATTGGTGCAAGGACTTAATTAAAAGGAAAAAAAAATATAGGGACCTAATTGAAAATTTTGCGAAACTATAGGGACCAACAGAGTAATTAAACCTTTTTTTTATTGAAAAAATTAAAGTTGGAAACTTAAACAAAAATAAAATATTAAAACAATTAGGTAGTGTCAAATATAAGATTCATATAGCCATAGTCTTACTTTATAACCTAAAGTTAAAAAGTAATATTTTGCTATTTTCTATTGCTATTACCTTATAATAAATTATCTTTGGAATTTTTAAAATTTAGAGCAATATTCTTTTTCAGAAATTATATACCTATTAAGAAAGATGGTGGAAAGATATCGTAGTAATAAAAGGGATCTACATATGGTGTTTATTGATTTGGAAAAAGCGTATGATAGGGTACCAAGGGAGGTCTTATGGAAGGTTTTAGAAAAGAGGAGAGTAAGGATCGCATATATTCGGGCAATTAAAGACATGTATGATGGGACCACAACTAGTGTGAAGACTCAAGGTGGTGTGACAGAAGAATTCCCTATTGGTATAGGATTACACCAGAGATCATTCTTAAGTCCATACATTTTCACATTAGTCTTAGAAGTACTCACAGAACACATCCAAGAGCCTGTGCCATGGTGCATACTTTTTGCCGATGATATCGTCCTTATGGAAGAGTCAAGGGAAGACCTAAATAAGAAGTTGGAGTTATGGAGAGAAGCTCTAGAAGTGTATGGTCTGCGCATAAGCCGTAGTAAGACGGAATATATGAAATGTAAGTTCAGTTTGAGAAGGAAAAACCCCAATATAGAGGTGAAGATTGGAGAAAACATCCTACGAAAAGTTAAAAGTTTTAAGTATCTTGGGTGCATCATACAGGATAATGGAGAGATTGAACAGGATGTAAATCATAGGATCCAAGCAGGTTGGTCAAAATGGCGGAGTGCATCTGGTTTTATATGCGACAAAACAGTGCCTTTAAAACTTAAAGGTAAATTCTATCGCACCGCTATAAGACCGGCTATGCTGTATGGTACGGAGTGTTGGGCGGCTAGAGGGGAGCACAAACATAAGCTGAGTGTGGCAGAGATGAAGATGTTGAGATGGATGAGTGGTCATACGCGATTGAATAAAATAAGGAATGAAGATATAAGGGAGAGAGTTGGAGTAGCACCCATTGTAGAAAAGATAGTTGAATCGCGTCTCAGGTGGTTTGGACATGTGAGAAGAATACCGATAGAACATCCAGTCAGGAGGGTGGATGAGATGGAAGATGGACAAAAGGCGAAAGGCAGAGGAAGACCATCCATGAGGTGGTCAAACGAGATCTACATGTAAACGGTCTCTCTGTAGACATGATACATGACAGAGCACAATGGTGTCCTTTGATTCATGTAGCCGACCCTATTTAGTGGGACAAGGCTTTGTTGTTGTTGTTGTAGTATTCTTTTTCAGAAATTACATTTTTTAAAACTAAGTTGTGGCGTGTATGTACAAATTAAATTTGACAGTGTAGACAACCATGAATTGCTAATTGGTTGACAATATGACATTTATGTATATAAGGAAAGGGAAGGAAAAAAAATGATGTTGATCAAAATATATGCACACTAGTTTACAGAACATTGATAACAAAGTACATACAGCAGAGTATTCTCTTATAAACCACCATGTCTACGCTTAAGAACACCACCTTGATGAAGAATGCTACCTGTAGGAACCATGTTAGCCTGCATTATGACATCNNNNGAAGGTTCTTTTGCTGGTTGAGCCAATAAGTTCTTCATCAAAGCTTATCAATTCTTTTAACTGATCATGATACTTACTTGACTTTGTTACCTCACCACTGTTGCATGCATCTAAATCCATCAATGACACAGATTCTAGACATGGCCTTCGAGAAGCTAAGATGAATCTAAACAGAAGAAGATAAGAGAGAATCAATTTCCACAGTTGGATCAGGAACGAGCAGATATTGCTAGCAGCTGCGCTTTTGTTGCCGGAGTAGAGTATCTGAACTAGATTCCCCAGAGGTGTTAGGCAATGCTTCCATGTCGTGGCAAAATGGCAAGTGTTCAAACCTTCCTGTCTACACATATCAGTTTGACAGGGTATAAGTTGACACTCACACTTATAAAATCATCGAAATAAGGTT
>NC_029787.2:125464991-125491173 GCF_000816755.2 Arachis ipaensis
TACCTGCCAACTGCGATCCCAATCACCAAGCCTAGTAAACATGATAGTCCTAATCCTAAAGTCCAAATCATAGCTGCACCTAGCCCTGGACAAAAGAGAGTTTATTCATTATATTTGAATCATAGTTTCTAGTTTCTCTTTTCTAGGTAGATAAAAGGTTATAGTTTAGCATTATGTCATTTGGATTGACATATAATACAAAAGTGATCTACAAATAATTCTAAGGTTCAGAAGGGTCATGAATGTCAAGCAGAAATCTTCATTTTGTTTAACTCAGTTCAAGAAGTAACTAACAGAGTAATGGATTGCATTTTTATATTAGCATGTCAAAGGAAAGTTTAATATGCTAAACATAAATAACTGGCAATATTGCCTTAAGTTGAACCTACTTGCCTTTGCTATCTTCATGAATCATGACATATTTTGACACATCACAAAATGACAAAACTGTGTCATAGCCTTGATTTCATAATCTATTCTTATATCCTTCTCTTTCAAAAGCTCAAGAAGGATGTTGTAGTAGAAATCATAATCAAGACAAATGTCTGTGCATTAACTTAATCTACCACAACCACACTATACTACTATGATTCAGATTGCAATAAACTACTACACACTAGTGCAATATTTACACACTTACGGACCAGACTACAGATTATTTAGATCAGTTTAACCTTTGAATGAAAAGTAATTTAACTTTATTACTGGGATACTAATTCCAACAAGTGGATTAAAATCTCACCAGAGTTAGATCCAAAGGTACAATCCTCCTCCTTCAAATTAATCTGATGGATCAATTGATGCATATGATCTGAGACCAGTAAAGCACACAGGCCAGGAATGAAAGCCAGCTCAAAATCATTAGAAAGTGATACATTTTGTGAAAGTCCATTTTTTCTGCTTGACTTTTCTGAGAAATCTCCAACAATTGTAGTCACACCTGGGAAAGACAAAAACAGACAAAAGAAATATCAATTATTTCTTGACGACAAACTACACCCAAAGCTATTACAAGATTCACCATCCTAAGTTCCCTACCACACATTTAAGAACAAATATCAAGTCAAAACAAAAACTAGGGACCACCCCGTCATCCATAATTATTGACCACATGGAAACACCTCCAATTGTTTGACCCATGCTTCTCATGCATGCTGAGAAATATAATAGAATCCATCATTCGTCCATCACTGAATGTGATATAGAACCAACACAGATTACACAGCTCATCCAATTGAGTTGGCACATTAGATGTACAGAAAACATAGTTCCTTTAAACCCTCCTATCGCTGTCTCTCCCCATACAACTATGTACTCAAAAACACAAACCATGACATGTGCAATTTCAAGCTATGTATATGTATATTATAAACAAAGTCTGAAACTTTGGAGATGCAAACAAAGCAGAACCAAGCAACACAAACAACAAACAATAAGGTAACCAAACTATCCAAAATGTGAAGTAACATTCTTCAAACAAACCATTGCTAGAGATTTTCCTAATGGCCTTGTTGTTCTTGTCAGCAACGTACACATTTCCTTTAAGATCAACAGCAAAGCTTCTGGGTTTGTTAAACTCAGCTGAAATCACATCCCCATCTTTATACCCCGCAGACCCATCTCCTGAAAGCCTCCTCACAATACTATCTGCAATTTATTATTAAAAAAAAATCGAAGAATAGCAGCAAAGAAGCACGTAAAGATCAAAACTTTAGAACACCCCAAGAAAAAGAAAACGAAAACTAAAAAAGGGGAAAGAAAGAGGGGGAAAAAAGGTTACCACTGGAAATGGGAAATTGAAGGGTGTAGAAAACGCTGTTTGTAGAATCAAGGAGGATGAGATCGGAGGAACCGGATCGCTGGAGGATGGAGTGAGGGTTGACGTTGACCTTGTGGCCGTCGAGGACGGTGGTGACCGTGAAACCCTCTTCGAGAATTATGCTTCCTGCGTTAGCTGAAAAAAAGAGAAAGAAAATGCAAAAGGAAAGAAAAGAAAAGGTGAGAAATGAAGGATGATGATGAATTGATGATGAAGAATGTTGTTAGTGTGTTACCGTGAAAAGTGAGGAGGATGAAGAGAAGGAAGAGAAAGAAGGTGGAAGGAGAAGCCATGGCTGCGATCAAAGGGCACAGGATACTGAGCTCACTTCACTCAAAGCTTACTTGCTGCAGAAGCAGACCAACCATAAATAAAGTAAATTAATAATTTATTCAAATAAATTAATTTACATAATGCTATTATTTTAAACATTTAGTTATGAATATGTTAGCACAAAAAGCAAAAATCTAAACTACAAAGTTTGCGTAGATGTTGATAGCAAATGAACATGTTAGCAGTGGATAATATTCCCTCACGTCTAAAACCATCTCCGGTAGGAACTCATCCCAATTTCTGTTTATGGTCCACCTATCATAAAAATAATTTCACATCAATTTTTGCGTCATAAACAGTAAATAGAAACTCAAAGCATCTCTATCTTCTTCATTAGGAGGAACTAACTTTAATTCCTGTTGTGGTTTCACTTAATTAATTAATTAAAATACTTGAAATTAATATTAAATTTTAAAAGATATTAATATTAAATAAATTTATATATAACAATAATACACAATATATAATTCGGGATTACACTAATTTGTAAAATTACTTAATACAAAGAAAAACATAATTAAACTCTATAGTTGACGACAAGCATTGTGAAATTGCCATATGTGTTCAATCAAGTCCTCTTTCAATTGTCTATGCTGTTGCCTATTTCGAAGTTGGGCATTTCTTTGGAGAAATTGATGGTATGGTGCAAAATCTTCTTCTCCCAGCTGAGGTTATGATAAGCTATTTTCAACATCATCATACTCTAAGCCTTGAGCAAAATTTCCTGCATAAGTGTCTCTTTCATCCTCAACAATCATATTATGCAATATAATACAAGCTCTCATTATGTTGGCAAGCTTCTTCTTTTTCCAAAAACGAGCTGGACCACATATAATTGTAAAGCGTGCTTGTAACACTCCGAATGCTCATTCCACATCTTTTCTTTGCCCTTCTTGGTATTGTGCAAATAACCTGCGTTTCTCCCATTGTGGCTTTGAGATTGATTTGACAAATGTGGCCCATTCAGGATAAATATCATCTGCTAAATAGTATCCCATTGTATAATTATTACCATTAATAGTATAATTTACCTACGGATCACGATCATTTAGGATATCATCAAATACAGGAGAACGATCTAACACGTTGATATCGTTATTTGAACCAAAAACTCCAAAGAACGCATGTCATATCCAAAGGTTTGAAGATGCTACAACTTCAAGTACTATGGTTGCAACCCCACAATAACCACTCATGTACATACCTTTCCACGCCTTTGGACAATTTTTCCATTGCCAATGCATGCAGTCAATGCTACCCAACATGCCAGGAAAGCCACGACCCTCCGCCATTTGTAGTAGGCGTTGTACGTCATTTGGATTGGGTTTTCGCAAGTATTCATCCTCGAACACCGAAATGACACCTTCAACAAATTTTTCCAAGCATTCAATTGTAGTGCTCTCGTCTATGCGCACATAATCATCAACAGCATCAGCTGCTACGCCATATGCTAACATCCGTATCGCAGCGGTATATTTCTGGAGTGGCGACAAGCCTATTCTTCCAGTTGCATCAACCTTCTGTTGGAAATACGGATAGACGTTTGAGAGAGCGTCTATTATCCGAAGGAACACATGTCTTCTCGTTCGAAATCTCCGTCGAAAAATGTCAGCATTATACACCGGATCATCTGCAAAGTAATCTTGAAAAAGGCAATCATGTCCTGCTTCTCGATCTCTGTTGATCCATCTACGAGTAATTGAGATAGAGTTTCTATCGATATCTTCTTCTTCTAAATCTTCGAGTAAATACTCATCGATCCAATTATCTATGAGTGTGTTATCTTGCCGTCTTCTTTTGCCATACAAAGCCTCATTAAACATATCATCAAAATTTCTAGCCATATCTAGAAATGTAATTTTTGGTTCTCTTTCGAGGTGAGAAAGTAGAGTTGAAGTGGAGTTGCGGAGTCATTGATAGTTGATATTTATAAGTGTGTCTGCAGTAAGTACCTTAACGGCTAGTTAACGGCTAGTTTTGCAACGGTCACTTTCATGAACAATAACGGCACAATAATATTGACTAATTTAAAAACTTACATCAGAAATAAATAAAACAAACTATATCATATACCAGTAATACGCAATAAAAATAAGAACATACAACATAACTCTACGAATATAAGGAACCATTGAGTAAACCACTTGGCGATTATTTTCTCACATGCAATCTCATGAAGAGCTCGTCGTTTTTCACTCATTGTAGACGTGTCAGCATTAAGTATTTGCATATCCATCTCCCTTTCCCTTTCCTTGGCCATCCTTTTCCATTTCCCTTTCTTTTGCTTTTATCTCCATTTCTTTAATATACCTCTGAGTTTGTAATTCTTGTTCTTTCATTGCCGCTTGAGCTTGTAATTCTTGTTCTTTCATTTTTGCTTGAATTTGTAACTCATTTTCTTTGATTGCCATCATCTTTGCTCTATGTTTCTTCTCCTCTTCTCTTTCTTTTTCTCTTTTCATTAGTTCATTTTCTCTAACATTCTTAATATCTTCCATGAGAGATAATTTTTTGACAACCGATGATTTTCTTTCGCTAAAATCTTCAGACATCTGTGCTTTTTCCTTACCTTTTCGCTTGCTCTTCTTTGATCCTTGTGGGAGAACGAGGTTCGTTAGCCAACGGTGTTTCTGGGTTTGATGAGGATGAGTATGCTCCAGTTGCACTAACCTTGGTTCTCTTTGAGCCGCCACTCTGTGTAGGTAGTTGGCTTCTCCATTTTTACTCCAACCGAAGCATGTTCCAATGCCTCTCAAAAGTGAATTTTTGACCATAATGTGTGGAATAAAGTTTATAAGCCAACTCCTTTATATCATCAGCGTTCGAACCACTCCTTATGTTTCGACTAGCTTGATCATAGCAACCAGCAAATTGTGTAATAGCCTTGTTGATCTTATACCATCGTTTCTTACATGCAACTACCCCCCTTGTCATGTCGGAGCAAAATTCTACACAGTAGCTATGAATTTGACTCCAAAATATTTCCCCTTTTTTGATCGGTACTAACTATAGGGTCAGTTGAAACATTTAACCATGCACTGATCAGCATCTCATCCTCTTTCCAATGCCAGTGTTGAATACTATCTTGCCTCCGATCTTTAATATCATCATCATTGAGGTCGATAGCATCTAATCTACGAGGGTTGGCAAAATCTGAATATTGCGAATTTGGACTAGATTGTATAGGAGCCTGAGAGGATGGGTTAGAAGAGCCACCAACACCAGATGAGTTATGTCTTGATGCACTGAATTGAGTTGGAAACGACAAGAAAGTTGGAGTAACATTTTCGATAGAGGGGTTAAATATGGATGAAAATGGAAAATGCATTATAATAATTATTAAATTAATTAATATAATTATTTAATTAATTAATATTTTATATAATTATTTATTTTTTATTTTACTTGCCATTTGGCAATTGTGTATTGGTTAATGGGAGTCCCCATTCAGAGGGACTCCCTCGCTTTGAATTGCGTGAAGGAACTCAAATGAGTTCCTCTCCAACGCCCAATCTCTCTTTTCTCTCTGACAGCACAGTAGGAGGGCTCCAAATATTTGTCCGTTGGAAATGCTCTAAGTGACGCTTTTTATTTTTAATATGGAGAAGAGTGTGGAGTGATACAAAGTTATGGAAAATAGGAATATTTTTTCTGCATGTGGTGTCAAAGAGGTTGAAATCGGACTAAGGAATTTGGAATAAGGAACTCGGACCATCCGATTAGAGGGTATTTACAAAAAAAATTATTTTTTAATAAAACTTGGAGGATCCGTTTTAATTTTAGAAAAAAAAAACTAATCAGAACGGTCCGATTTGTAGTTTTTTTTTTCCAAACAAATCGGATCGTCCAATTTGAATAATATCAATAAAAAATACCATATCAAAGAAAAATACCGAAATTTAAATTTAAAATTTATTTATTTAAATTAATGAAAATTTAAATTAATATAAATATTGTTGTGATAAGATCTGATGTGGATGTCCATTTTCAATTAAGTTTAGTTTATAAAAAATGATTCTATTTAATGTAGTTTGAAAAGATGATATCATGTACACATATAAGATAGAGGTTTAAGCCTCTGAATAAAAACACATAACAATAATAATTTTTTCTTTTTCTTTACGGAACAATATTTCTCTCTCACTTTATAAATATATACATACCTTATAACATATAATATTAATAAATTTTCTCTATTCCATATTTATTTCGCTTCCATATTTATTTCATAACACGTTATCAGCACGACACTTTGATCAAATTTTTAAGAAGACTCAGGTAACAAATTTTCATTATGTCGAAACTCTCTCATCTTAAATTCAATGCTCTTGATATATCTGGAAACAACTATTTATCATGGATATTGGATGCTAAAATCCATCTTGATTCAATGGATCTTAGAGATACTATTAAGGCTGAAAATAATGTATCCCAAAAGGATAAAGTCAAGGCCATGATTTTCCTTCGTCGTCATCTTGACGAATGATTGAAAAATGAATATCTCATGTTAAAAGATTTTGCAGATCTATGGAAAGACCTTGAAGAAAAGTACAATCATCAAAAGACGGTGATACTTTCTCAAGCCCGATATGAATGGACGCACTTGCGTCTACAAGATTTTAAATCCATAAATGAATATAATTCTGTAATGATTCGAATCACCTCACGAATGAAATTATGTGGGGAAAAGATAACTGTAATGATATGTTAGAGAAAACTTTTTCAACCTTCCATGTCTCGAATGTGCTTCTACAGCAGCAGTATCGAGAAAAAGGATTTAAAAAATATTTTGAGCTAATTTCTTTCCTTCTTGTTGCTGAACGCAACAATGAGTTGCTCTTAAAAAATCATGAAACGCGCCCAGCTGGCGCCGCCCCATTTCCTGAAGTAAATGCGACAAATTATCCCAAAAGAAGTAAATGGCAAGGTTTTAATAACAAGAACAATTATGGAAGGAAAATGAATTATGTTCAAAAGAGAGGATCTCACCATAAGTAGGATAAAGAAAAAAATATTGGGTAAAATAAATCAATAGAGGATAAGTGTTTTCATTATGGTGGAAAGGGCCATTGGTCACCTACCTGTCGTAGCCCAAGGCACCTAGTCGATCTTTACCATGCATCTTTGAAAAATGATGATAAAGGAAAGGAAACAAATTTTGTTTCAAATGATGCTGAAAATTCCACTACTCATTATGATGTATCTGATTTCTTTGAGGATCCTGAAGGAAATATTGGTCATTTGATCAATGATAAAATAGTTTAATATGTGGGATTGTTAAGTATCCATGTAAATAAATAATGTAAAGAACTTATTGTTAAATTTTATTTTCTATGTATTTAAGTTTCAAATGTGATGTATATAAATAATGAAATATTAATGTTTATGCTTTGAAATCATTAAATATGTCAAGTTTTAAAAATAATAATAATAATAGTGATAATAATAAAATTTTAGTATCTAACATTATGTACATTATTTTTTAGAAAAATAATTCTAATCAAGAACTCAATTTGGCTGTGCATGTATTACTACTCATTTTATTATTATTTGTCTTTGAAGAAAATGGCAAGGATATATAATGAAGATGTATGCCTTGCGGATAGTGCAAGTTTGCATACCATTCTCAAAAGTGATATATATTTTACCCATCTTGTGCCAAAAGAAGAATATGTTAATACTATTATTGGCTCAGGCAATGTGATTGAAAGCTTCAAAAGAGCTATAATTTTGTTTTCCGGAGGACCAAAATTCATAATAAATAATGCACTATTGTCTACCAAGTCTCCAAGAAACTTGTTGAGTTTTAAAAATATTCGCCGAAATGGATATCATATTGAGACTATGAATGAGGGAAATCATGAGTACTTGTGTATCACAACTCATGATTCAAATAAAAAGGTTATACTAAAAAAGTTACCCTCACTTTCATCAGAGTTATATTATACCAAAATTAGTGCAATTGAATCACATGCCATTGTAAATCAGAAATTTACTAACCCAAATGAATTCATAAATTGGCACAACCGATTGGGTCATCCGGGAACAACCATGATGTGAAGAATTATTGAAAACTCCTATGGACATTCACTAAAGAACCAGAAGATTCTTAAAACTAGTGAATTTTGTTGTGCTGCATGTTCTCAGGGAAAGTTAATTTTAAGGCCATCACCAGTAAAGATTTGATTTGAGTCCCCTGAATTCCTAGAAAGGATTCAAGGCGATATATGTGGACCTATTCATCCACCATGTGGATCTTTTAGATATTTTATGGTTCTGATAGACGCATCTTTGAGATGGTCACATGTGTGCTTATTGTCTTCTCACAACCTGGCGTTTGTGACATTACTGGCTCAAATTATTCGATTAAAAGCATAATTTCCAGAAAATCTAATCAAAGTAATTCGTCTTGATAATGTTGGTGAATTTACTTCCCAAGCCTTTGATGCTTATTGTATGGCTAATGAAATAAGTGTTGAACATCAAGTAGCTCATGTTCACACGCAAAACGGGTTAGTAGAATCACTTATTAAACACCTCCAATTAATTGCTAGACCCTTGCTTATGAGAACAAATCTCTCAACCTCGGTTTGGGGCATGCTATTTTACATGCCGCAGCACTTATTCGTTTGAGGCCAACGAATTACTATCAGTTCTCTCCTATGCAATTAGCTTTTGGCCAGCAGTCAAATGTTTCCCATTGCACCACATAATCGCACCAAAATAGGACCCCAAAGAAAATTGGGGATATATGTTGGATATGATTCTCCTTCTATAGTGATGTATCTTGAGATACAAATGGGAGATGTATTTAAAGTCCAATTTGCGGACTGTCATTTTGATGAATCAAAATTTTCAATATTAGGGGAAGAGAATAAGCTTCCTGAAAAGGAACTTAATTGGAATGCATTATTCTTGATGCATTTAGATCTTTGATCAGGGTAATGTGAACTAGAAGTTCAAAAGATTATACATTTGCAAAGAATAGCAAATGAATTGCCTGATGTATTTTTCGATACAAAAAGGATAACCAGGTCGTATATACCAGCGAAAAATGTCCCAATTCGAATTGATGTCCCAGGTGGACAAATAGCCACTGAAGCAAATTCACGCCAGAAGCGTGGCAGGCCTGTCGGTTCCAAAGACAAAAATCCTCGAAAAAGAAAAGAGGTAAATACTATTACTGTTGAAAAAGACATAGTAAAGACACCTGCAGTTGTCCAAAATTCTGATATAATTTTAATGCCAGAAGACGTTCAGCTACCAGAAAATTCTGAAAATGATGAGATCTTGATAAACTATATATTTACAGGAGGTAAATGGGACTGAAATAAGACAATTGTCAATGAAATATTTGCATATAATGTGGCGTTAAATATCATGCATGAAAGTAAGGATCTTGAGTCAAGATCAGTAGAAGAATATCAACAAAGAAATGATTGGCCAAAATGGGGAGAAGCCATGAAGGCTGAATTAGACTCACTTGTAAAACGTGAAGTCTTTGGACCTATAGTTCGTATACCAGAAGATGTAAAACCTGTTGGATATCGATTGGTATTTGTGAGAAAATGAAATGAGAAAAATAAAGTTGTACGCTACAAAGGTCGACTTATAGCACAAGATTTTTCACAGAGGTCCGGTATAGATTATGAAGAAACGTATTCTCCTGCAGTGGTTGCGATAATATTGCGTTATTTGGTCAGTTTATCTGCATATCATAAACTGCATATGCATTTAATGGATGTGGTAACAGCCTATTTATACGGCTCATTAGATCGGGATATCTATATGAAAGTTCCTGATGGACTAAAGATATCTATAGCATCCAATGAATATTTGCAAGGGTTATACTCAGTCAAATTGCAAAAATTTTTATATAGTCTGAACTAATATGGACGAATGTGGTATAATCGTCTTACTGAGTATCTGGCCAAAAGTGGATTCAAGAATGATGATATCTGTCCATGTGTTTTCATAAAGAAATCTGCATCTGGATTCATTATAATTGCTGTGTACGTTGAAAATTTGAATATCATTGGGACTCCTAAAAACTCTAAAAGAAGAGTTTGAGATGAAAGATCTCGGAAGGACTAAATTTTGTCTCGACCTGTAGATCGAGCAAATACAAAATGGGATCTTTATTCATCAAACAACATACACAGAGAAGATATTGAAAAGATTTTATATGGCTAAGTCAAATCCCTTGAGTACCCCAATGATCGTAAGATCTTTGGATGTGGAAAATGATCAATTCCGTCCTAAAGAAGAAAATGAAGATATCCTTGGTTCTGAAGTACCATATCTTAGTGCCATTGGAGTGCTAATGTATCTTGCTAATAATACGCGACCTTATATATCATTTGTTATGAATTTACTAGCAAGATATAGTTTCTCTCCAACTAGAAGACATTGGAGTGGAGTTAAACAAATCTTTCGATATCTTCATGGAACGATTGATATGGGATTGTTTTATCCCTATGGATCAAAGTCACAATTAGTTGGCTATGCAGATGCTGGATACTTGTCTGATCCACATAAAGGGAAATCTCAAATAGGATACCTATTCACATATGGTGGTATAACTATATCATGGAGGTCCACGAAATAGACGATTGCAGCAACATCCTCTAATCATGCTGAAATACTAGCGATACATGAAGCTAGTCGCGAGTGTTTTTGGCTGAGGAGTTTGATCTAATATATTCTGTCATCATGTGGACTGATTGATCAGAAGATAGCTCCAACTATCCTGTTTGAAGATAATACAGCATGTATTGCTCAACTTAAAGGCGGATATACCAAAGGTGATAGAACAAAGCATATTTCTCCCAAATTCTTCTTCACTCATGATCTTCAAAATCAAGAGACAATTGATGTCCAACAGATCTGCTCAAGTGACAATCTAGCAAATTTATTTACAAAGTCACTCCCAAAATCCTCCTTTAAAAGATTGATACATGAGATTGAGATGCACCGATTTCGAGACATTAACTGATGTCGACAAGAAGGGGAGACTGTACTCTTTTTTCCTTGGTCATGTTTTTTTTCAATTAGGTTTTTCTTGACAAGGTTTTTAATGAGGCAGTCCCTATCACCAAAGGATATTGTACTCTTTTTCCTTCACTAAGATTTTTTCCCACTGAGTTTTTCTTTAGTAAGGTTTTAACGAGACAATAATCTTAAATGGTCATCCAAGGGAGAGTGTTGTGATAAGATCTGATGTGGATGCCCATTTCCAATGAAGCTTAGTTTATCAAGAATGACTCTATTTAATGTAGTTTGAAAAGATGTCATCATGTACACATATAAATAGAGGCTTAACCATCTCAATAAAAACACACAATAATAATAATTCTTTCCTTTTCTTTAAGGAGCAATATTTCTCTCTCACTTTAATATACATATTTCTCTCTCTCACTTTATAAATATATACATACCTTACAACATATAATATTAATAAATTATTATAATGAAATAAGAGCATATTTATATTTTTCTATTTTATATTTATTTCTCTTCCTTATTTATTTTACAATACAAATGAGATACTACTCTTAAAAGAACCTTCTCTTTTGGATTATCTAGTATATTTTTAATTAATTTAACACAAAGAACATAATTTATTGACTTTTCTATTACTGTAATAAATATTAGAGTTTGATTATAGCATGAATTTTAGCTTTGATTTAGTCTTAACTTGTTAACATATTTTAGTACATAATTTTTATATGGTCATTTTGATTTATATATTTTTACTTTCAATATTTCTATTTTTATTTTGACGTTTTTCATAAAATTCTAAAATATATCAAAATAAAAAAAGCTCATCAAGTAATTAATTTTATTTTTTCAAGATATGTTTTGTACTTTTGTTGGTTAAAAGTACGATAAAAATATATACATTAAGCTTATTATATAGAAAAATTTATACACGAATTCTACACACACACACATATATATATCCGGTTTAAACGGATTAATTAAAAATTGATTAGTAAATTAGTTCCATTTAGAATAAAAATCGTTGTTAATAAATTAATTAAATATTAAATTTGATCCCATTTTTAAATAATTAATTGATTTAAAGTAATAAAATAATTTTTTTAAAAAATATATATTTTACATATAAATACATTATTTTATTATATTGAAGTGAAGTGAAAATTTTGATTTCCATAAAACGAAAGTGTTTGCCAAAGAAAATTGTGTATAAACATAAACAAAAAACAAGGGTAATATGGACAAATCTGGAAAAAAAAAAAAAAAAAGAAAGAGCCAGAGCCAAAACAAACATTCGCTTTGCGAAGTTTGTGCGTTTCAACTCGCGAGTTTCAATTAGTAGCATAGCTTCAGAATACAAGAAAGAAGAAACAAGGAAATTAAATTAAATCAAAGAAAACAAACACAATAATAAAAATTAAAAAAGAAAAGAAATTAGAGACTCTTTCTTTCACGCGCCAGCGCCAAAGCAAAACGCGACTCAGATCCAAATCTTCTTCGTTCCTCTTTCTCCGTCGCCGGCGACCGATTTGGATCTCCGCTTCCGAATTCGGGTCCTCGACCCGGTTCTCTCGCATTTCATTCAGTTAGATCCGATTGAGCTTTTTCGCCATGGATCCGATCTTAAATCCGTTCTCTTCAGGCACGCGTCTCAGGTGAGCCATTGCTTACTTAGATCACAAGAACCTCAAAGTTTCGTAATTATTATTATTACTATTTTGTTTGAGGATTTTAGCGCCAATGCCAGCTACTAAAGGATTAAGCTAGCTGACTAGTGATTACTATGGCACAATTCTTGTTTTGTGTTTTGTTTCTTCCATTCAGACATTGCTAACTGCTAGATCCTTCAGAATTATTTCTAAAGTTGCTGTAGGAATGGTGTGTTAGTTATTATGGTGAGGTTCTTTGTTTTCTTGCGCACTGTAGTTTAATTTTTAAGTTTTGGTACTAATCTGGTTTATGCGTGTTGTGTTATAAGCATGCATGTCAAAGTTGAGTGTATTTGGTGCTTGTTAGCCTTATTTACATACTGTCATTGTGCTTTTAACCTATAACTTTTACCTTCTTAGGTTTTATCACATCATGGAAAAATGTGCTGACAAGTGACAATGCCTCTTCTCATTATCTTGAGGATAAAGTTTAAATGTTATCCTTTAGCTACTTACACACATCTAGTTTCAAGATGTTGAGAGATTGGACAGTGAGAAATTGAGCATGAGGTTTCGGGATTATATTAGAACATCACTTACTAGATGCCATTCTTTTCTTATTAAGTACTGTACCAACCACATGGATTCAAACTGGTTGTCAAGGACACACTGTAATATTCTCATGCTGAATTTTATATAATAGAATACAAGTGGTTAAGAATAATTTGAATATGAGGCCTGTTGCAGTTGTCCCAAGAATTTGGCCATTTTTTCTTTTGTTTTGGGAGGGGGAAGAAGATGAGACCTTCATCCTGTATGCTATCTTTGTTGAAAAGTGATGATCTATAGGCTGTCCTTTCTCAGTTTTTTGTGCTTTAGTGTTTGACTAGCTCGCGCTCGTGGTATTCTGCTTGTTGGTCTGTGTATGTGTATTTTAAGTACCTCTTATGTGCAAAATCAGTGCAGTTAAAAGATTGCCAATTTTTCTGGCAATGATAAATGTTTAATATATAGTTTTAACTTTTAACATTTTAGTTTAGTTATTATCAGTATCCTTAAATTAAATTGTTCATAACTTTGATATCAGGGACATGATTCGGGCCATACGTGCTTGCAAAACTGCAGCAGAAGAGCGTGCTGCCATTAGAAAAGAATGTGCTGCCATTCGTGCTTCAATCAATGAAAACGATCCAGACTATAGGCATCGGAATCTGGCTAAGCTTATGTTCATCCACATGCTTGGCTACCCTACGCATTTTGGTCAAATGGAGTGCCTGAAGTGTATAGCATCTCCCGGATTTCCAGAGAAGAGAATAGGTTACCTTGGCCTTATGCTGCTCCTTGATGAAAGACAAGAAGTGCTAATGTTGGTCACCAATTCTTTGAAACAGTATCCATTTTCAAGACAATGTTTCATTTGTTCTCAGTTTTTACATTTGAGTTCACAAATATGGTAGGTAACAAAATCAATCACTGGTTATAGCAATCAGCAACCTTAACTGAATTACAGAGATCTTAATCACACGAATCAGTATATAGTAGGACTTGCTCTTTGTGCTTTAGGAAACATATGCTCAGCAGAAATGGCTCGTGATCTTGCACCTGAGGTTGAGAGACTGCTGCAATTTCGAGATCCAAATATTCGGAAGAAGGTGACTTTTCCATTATATTTCATACGCTTTTATCAGAATCTTATCACTTGAGTAACATTAAACTCAATAGATATATTGTGATTGACTTCTCTATGTAGTTACAATAACTTACTCCTAATTTAAAGTTATTAGTTTTGGAGCTTCTTTACTATTATTCTGCAACATTATGACTTGTTACTTCTTCCTGTTTCTCAATTTCTTGTAATGGTGCTTACTTTGTCATTCTAAAGATTTTTGTTATATGAATCTGGCACTAATAGTAGCGAACTGCCTAGGCTTCTGTGGGAAAAGGGTTATGTAAGAAATTCGTCTGGTTCTTGCACAACAGAAAAAGTTACACTCCTTCATTTGCTAAATGCATTAAACTTGAAATGTTACGAGAAAACACTTGCATTTATTCATTTCCAGTAGGAAAATAATGTGAAGACGTACACTAACATTGATATAATCATATAAGTGTCTTACAACAAACAAGTAACAACAACAAAGCCTTGTCCTACTAGTTGGGGTTGGCTACATGGATCAAACGACGTCATGAGCTTTATCATGTATCATGTCTACAGAGAGACTGTTTACATGTAGATTTCGTTTGACCACCTCATGGATGATCTTCTTAGGTCTTCCTCTGTCTTTCACCCCTTGTCCATCTTCCATCTCATCCACCCTTCTGACTGGGTACTCTGTCGGTTTTCTTTTCACATGTCCAAATTACCTGAGATGCGATTCTACCAGCTTTTCCACAATAAGTGCTACTCCAACTCTCTCTATTATATCTTCGCTCTTTATTCTATCAAATCGCGTATGACTACTCATTCATCTCAACATCTTCATCTCTGCCACACTTAACTTATGTTCGTGCTCTTCTTTTGCTGTCCAACACTTTGTACCATAAAGCATAGCCGGTCTGATAGCATTGCGATAGAATTTACCTTTAAGTTTTAAAGGCATTTTTTTTGTCACATATAAAACCAGACACAGTCTGCTATTTTGACCAACCTGCTTGGATCATATGATTTACATCTGTTCAATTTCTCCATTATTTTGTATGATGCACCAAGATACTTAAAACTTTTAACTTTTCGTAGGATGTTTTCTCCAATTTTCACCTCTGTATTAGGGTTTTCCCTTCGGCGGTCGAAATTACATTCCATATATTCCGTCTTACTATGGCTTATACGCAGACCATACACTTCTAGAGCTTTTCTCCATAAATCTAACTTCTTATTTAGGTCTTCTTTTGACTCTCACATAAGGACGATATCATCGGCAAAAAGCATGCACCATGGCACAAGCTCTTGGATATGTTTTGTGAGTATTTCCAAGATTAATGTGAAAATGTATGAACTTAAGAATGATCCCTGGTGTAATCTTATACCAATAGGAAATTCTTCTGTCACAATACCTTGAGTCTTCACACTAGTTGTAGCTCCTATCATACATGTCTTTAATTGCACGAATATATGCGATCCTGACTCTCTTCCTTTCCAAAACCTTCCATAAGACCTCCCTTGGCACCCTATCGTATGCTTTTTCCAAATCAATAAACACCATATGTAGATCCCTTTATAGACTTTAATAAAATTTTTGACATTGCAAAAGTAATTTTTGGAGCAGAACCTACTGATAGAATGACAAAAATTCAATTAAGTTGCTTTGCAGTGTGTCTGTGGCGCTAGTGAGAAAAGTGGATAAAATGAAAGATATTTCGATTAAAAGGGGTTGATGAAGACCAGAAAAAAAAACCATAAGAGTTGTTGTTTAAGAGAAACAAATAAGAAATACCTATCTCTCAGCTGTTGTAATGAAATATTAGTTTTTGATAGTTCCCAAATAATTGTGACCTTGTGATTTGATGTTGAATTGCTCATGAAACAACTGCTTGAGTTATCATTGTTTGTTCTGATAAATTGACTATACTGACCTTTATCTAGGCAGCATTGTGCTCTATACGAATCATAAAGAAAGTTCCAGATTTGGCGGAAAACTTTGTCAAGCCTGCTACTGCCTTGCTTAAGGAGAAGCATCATGGAGTTTTGATCACTGCAGTTCAGCTTTGTGCAGATTTGTGTAAAGTTAGCAGAGAAGCTCTTGAACATATTCGAAAGGTGCTTTCAGTCTTTCTTTACTGTGTAAAACGTCCAGGAACACTTAAACCATTTTTCTCCTCTTTTTTTCTTGAACCTGGGAATTTTATTTTTTGGCTGAAATGCTTTCATCTTTTTGGTTTGTATATGAGCTATTATTATGATGTTTGCAGACTTGAGTTCCAAAATTACTCACTTGCAATTTGCCATGCATGGCACCACATGTTAATCTTGTTGTGTATGCACTTTATGATGGTATATTTTACTTTAGGGTGTTTGATTGCTAACTCGTCTGCCACTTGAGCTATGCCTTTGGTCAGCTGTTGTAACAAAAAACTGTCTGAACAATTATTGTAGAAATGCACAGAGGGTTTGGTGAGAACTCTTAAGGATCTAGCGAACAGTTCTTATTCACCAGAGTATGATGTTTCTGGCATCACAGACCCGTTTCTTCATATCAGATTGCTCAAGTTGTTGCGATTGCTGGGTGAAGGTGATGCCGATGCTAGTGACTCTATGAATGACATACTTGCCCAGGTCTGTTGTGCATTGTCAATTGTCAGTGTTTGGTATTGTGGACATTTTTTCCCAATGAATATCATTTTACCTTGCATGCCAACACAAACTGCTGATGGTATCTTAATAAGGAATTAAGGATTGAGATATTTAATTTGAAGGAAACTTTTTGTTAATTGAAAAAGAAATTTTGTCAAGAGTATAAAGGGACAGTACAACTTAGGGCAGGAAGGTAAAAGACAAAATTCAAGAATTGCAACAGGGCTGCTTAGTGTCTTTATTTATACATATCTGAAAGTAGGAACTCCTGCGAAACTACTCCACTACTGCTGTCATCACACATTCACACGTCAATAATCAAAGTATAAACTTTATACTATCATATTTTATACTAATATACTATTAGGTTTTGCAATGTAAAATGTACCAAATGTGTGCTTAGGGGAAACTGAGCACCTTAAAAACACAAGTATTCAGCTCCAACCTGGACTATTGTGATTTAGATGTCAAAGCAAAATGATTTTGGGTGCAGGTGTGTATGGGTGATACTAGTAAGATCTACACTTCTGATTATTGTTTCTCAAGTCCAAAGCATAGGTAAATAGGGTTACGAACTTTAGCTATGTAATTAAAGCTCAGTGTTATAGACATGTGAATTGTTTTAGGTGCATGGACACATTGGGTAAGATTGGACAAAATAGGATAAGTAATATTATATTGTAAGATAATTAGGGTAGCACTTATCGTTCAAATGATAAGCCTTGGATGGTTGTCTTTGGAGATTGGAGAAGACCTGTATAAGCCATAGTATGGAGATTAGATTAGTTAGAGGGTAGTTGAATAGCTGGAGGTAGAGGGAGGCCAAGGAGACATATAACTGAAACCACTAAGAAAGATTCAGTTCCTAATTTATTTTGTATGTATTGTTAGTCTAAAAAAGCTTTACTGAGATATTCAATCATGTATTGCTGCATACATCAACAAATATGTTTGATTCAATTACCCGCAACTTTTAAAACCTTCAAAATATAAGTGAATATGTTAGATGACAATGTAAAACTACTTCACACTGAAAACAACAGTAACTTAAGCACTGTGTGATAGGTGGGGTTGGCTACATGTATCAAATAACATGATGTTTTTCTTAGGTCTACTTCTAGCTTTATGACTACCTTCCATCCAATCCACTCTCTCAAGACTCTCAAAGCCTATTTAGAACATATCCATACCACTGAGGACAAAATTCTAGTAATCTTCTCAATATTTGATGCTACCCAAATTCTCTCCAATGTATTCCAAATCCTATTTAGTCTGGTGTGACTAGTCATCCATCTAAACATCCTCATGTCTGCCACATTAAGCTTACGTTCCTGATATCTTTTCACTGCCTGACGTTCAATCCCATAGATATGCAGTAAAATATACCTTTAAGCTTTACGCTAATTTTCTTCTTGTAGATAAAGCTCAAAACACTCCTCTATTTTAGCCACATAGCTTGAATCCTATGGTTTAGATCTCTGTCTCTCTCTCGATCATTTTGGATAGTACTAGTAGAACCAAGATACTGAAAAGTTTAATCCTCTGAGAAAATTGTTTTACACTAATGGTTCAAAATTATTCCCCAAATTTCGATGATATGACAATCGACATGATTTTCAATAGGCGACGGTGTTATCCCATTAATGTAGCTGACCCTCGCCCCATATATCGACACAGTTTTATTGTGTCACACATTTTCAGTGACCATCTTTTCTTGAAACCTATGCTTGATGTGTTCCTTAACTTGTTATTTCTTTTAGGTGGGTACGAAGACCGAGTCAAATAAAGTTGCTGCGAATGCCATTTTATATGAGTGCGTTCAAACAATAATGAGCATTGAAGGTAATGGTGGCTTGCGCGTGCTTGCCATCGGTATCCTAGGAAAATTCTTGTCAAACCGTGACAACAATATCAGGTATTTTTTCTGGACATTGCTTTTTCTTGATACCTATAGGAAATGTTGTATAAAGGTTATAACCACAAAAGTACATTGAGAGTTCGCCGAGTAAATTGAAGCAACAAATTTTTTTACTAAGAAAGGTTATCTATAACTGCCAAATCACTAAGAAGAAGGAATCAGAATGAAGAGAGCAATGAATACCAAAATTTTTCTAAGCTTACTTGTTGCAGGCGCATTGGTCCCTTTTTTCTTGAGGGAAAAACATGTAAGGCAAATTTTTAAATAGGAGATGCATAGGTTGCTATATATACGGATATACACTTCCAGTGGTCTTGCTATTACAGTAAAAAGGACTTATAATTTGGAGCCAAGACAACATTGAATTATTTGGAAACGCTGTTTTACTGTGTTCCTGGAGCTTTTCTTCTGGATCATCTCTCTTTAAGCCTGTATGGCATGCTTATCATAGACAATCCATGATATGATAATGGGTTGGATGCATGTTAGCTTAGAAAAATTTTAGGAAAACAGTACACCACTTCCTGGTGAATTGTTACGTTCGAAGAATTTTTCCTAGAAATATTTTCCAGATGTTTTAAGCCCCCTCCCCCCTCTCTTTCCCCTCTTTCTTTTTTATTGTATGTGTTTGTAATTTCTGTATTGTGATTGCCATGATACTCACTGTTTTAGTCAATTGAACTCTTCTAACTTATCATTTCAGATATGTGGCATTAAACATGCTGATGAAAGCTGTAACTGCTGATCCTCAGGCAGTGCTTAGGTATCGTGCAACAATTCTGGAATGTGTGAAGGTATTATGTTGCCTTCAATCTTTTTTCTTATTCAGTTACAAGTCTAAGCCTTGTTTTATGACTTTGAGAGGTTGTTGACTTAACTTTTTGGTCCAGGATGCTGATGCTTCAATTCGGAAAAGAGCCCTTGAACTTGTTTATGTTCTGGTGAATGAAAGTAATGTGAAGCCCCTAACGACAGAGCTAGTATCTTATCTGGAAACCTGTGATCAGGATTTCAAGGGGGACCTTACTGCTAAAATTTGCGCAATAGTTTCAAAGTGAGTCATACAGATTATCAATGGCATTCCATTTTTGCGTACATAGTTTACTTTTAACATTTGCATTCACTTTCATGTGTATTAGGGTTGAAATAAGAAGCTAGGCTTGCATTTTCATATTTGAATTCATGGTGCAATTTGTTTTCTTTTTCTCTCACATTAATTAATAATGTCTTGGTAGATTTTTCTGGCCTTTGTTTACCAATGCATTTGTTTGATTAAACAGAATCCATTTAGTTCATGTCTTATTGCCATCATCTCCACTCCCCTTTATTAGTTTAGAACTGGCAACTGGAGGTTTTTCCTTTTAAAACTTTGCCATTATATCTAAATGTGTTTTGTTAATTAATTAGCATTTACCTATTTGTGCCTCAGGTTTTCACCAGAGAAAATCTGGTATATTGATCAGATGATCAAGGTTTTGTTGGAGGTATACTTCTAAGAAACAAGATCTTTGTAGTGAAAAAAAAAATTCTGAGATAATGAAATCTGTGCTCATTTTTCAGTGTTTGATCATATCAGTAATGTGTGTGGTGTGTGGTAGTAACTTGTTTCTCATCTCTACACTTGGCATTCTACATCCCAGGAAAAATGACTCCTATGACACCCTGTTAAAATTATCCCACACATGCTGACAACTTGTTATTTGATTTAAATAAGTTTTTGATTTCAGTAAACCTTGATTTTATGTTGATCTCTACTTTATTTTGGGTCCCTATATTGGCTTGTCTCTTCCATTAAATGTTGACATAACAAGTTAAATATTGAGATGGCAGATGAGACATGTTACCATTTTGATTTGATGGAAGCATAGAGAGGTATAAGGCTAGGTTAGTAGCTAGGGGATATACACAAACCTATGGAGTAGACTATCAAGAGACTTTTGCTCCAGTTGCCAAACTCAGTTCTGTGCGGATTCTCTTATCCCTTGCTGCGAATTACAATTGGCCTTTACACCAATTGGATATAAAGAATGCTTTCCTGAATGGGGAACTAGAGGAAGAGGTGTTCATGAAACTTCCACCTGGATTTTAAGCTAAACCCAAAAAGGAAAAGATTTATAATTAATTCTATTTACATAAAAGATTCAGGAAAGAAATTAAGAATCTGATTTTGATTTGATTTAGTCAACACATTTAACTTATCACAACTAAATAGCTGGAAGCGACGAAACCAAACATTTTAAACATTTTTGGAGTGGGAAGAAAGGAGGACCAAAACCAAACTTATGATTACTTGTTTGGGTTGAAGTAAACTACTGTGTATGTTTTATTTAGTCTATTTGTCACTTTATATTTGCACTAGGACCCACTCCACTATTTCTTTATATCAGTCAGACAGTCACAAATTGTTGATAATCAAATTTGGTTGTTTTGTGAGTCCCTTTTCTACTATAAAGCAAGTCCAAATATTGACTTTATGATTTGTTAGTAGGCTGGAAATTTTGTAAAGGATGAAGTGTGGCGTGCCCTAATTGTTGTTATAAGCAATGCTTCAGAGCTTCATGGATATGCAGTAAGAGCATTATACAAGGCATTTCAAAAGTCAAATGAACAGGTGCTCTATTCTTCTCAGACAAAATATATGCTTATTGTTGATTTTTTGTCGCAGCCATAATGTTATAACATTGACTTCTATTTTTTATCAGGAAGCCTTCACTCGTGTTGCAATATGGTGCATTGGAGAGTATGGTGACTTGTTAATAAATAATGTTGGAATGCTTGACCTTGAAGATCGAATAACAGTAAGTAATATTTTCCTCCTTCGGAAGTTTCTAAATAAGTAAAGTTCTGAGAAAATGATGAGGACATTTAACCACTAACAGTTTCTGTAACGTATGTATGTATGTATGTATGTATGTATGTATGTATGTATGTATGTATGTATGTATGTATGTGAAACTACAAAACGAATACTTCACACCATGATCCTTTATTTGCTCTTAGTTTCTAAATATAGTGTTTTATTCTTCATGTATTTCATGCATGCAGGTGACTGAGTCAGATGCTGTGGATCTTATAGAGATTACTATACAATGCCATGCATTGGATTTTACCACAAAAGCAATGGCTTTGGTTGCCCTATTAAAGCTCTCTTCACGTTTCCCTTCTTGTTCAGAGTATGATTTGTTTTTTCCCGTTTGTAAATATCTGTTACATTTTGTTTTAAAATGGATTTTTTTTTCTTTCCTGTCCCTGCTTCAGAGGAATATAATGATTCTAGTATAAGACCAAGCTCAATAGTTTAAACACTTGCTGCATGTTTACTCCCTCCCCTATGCATGTGATTTGACTTCTTGATAAGTCATATGACTGTTTTTCATCCATGTATCTTCATTTGTTTTGCATATATACTCTTGTATTTGCATATTTGACATGTAAGTTCTATTCTGTTTTTGTTCCTTGTATAGGAGGATCAGGGAAATAATTGTTAAGTACAAAGGGAACTTTGTGCTAGAGTTGCAGCAAAGATCTATAGAATTCAATTCAATTATTGCAAGACATCAAAATATTAGGTGAGGTTAAAGTATTTTTTGTTTAATGACATTGTATCAAGGGCTTGAATTTATAGTACTCTAGTAAAAGAAATCACATTATGGGAAATGTCATCATGTAGGTCTATGCTTGTAGAAAGGATGCCAGTTTTGGATGAGGCAACTTTCATTGGTCGCCAGGCTGGGTCTCTGCCTGATGCAGGTTCCATTTCGGCAGGATCTTCTGTGAGTCTTCCAAACGGGGTAGCCAAACCTGCAGACTCTCTTGTAGATCTGCTTGATCTAAATTCAAATGATGCTCCCGCACCAAGCTCTTCTGGTGGGGATTTTCTTCAGGACCTTCTTGGTGTCGATCTGTCACCGGCAGCACAATCGGGTCAGTGTTCTTTAAGATTTTCCATCTTTGTTCACTCCATAACAAAGATACATATTTATTTTTCAGAAACATGGTTTATGGCTAGACCATTACAAGATTTCAGAGTTTTATAGAAAGGATTTAGGGTTCTTCTATCATTTGTGGAAATATTACAAATATTACTCTGCTTATTGGGTTTGGTTATACTGCTGTTAGATGTAATTTATGAGGTGAGCATTGGAATTAAAGATCGGAGATAGTTGCATTGCACAATCCTCTGCAGTGCCCTTTTTCCTTTTTTATCTTTTAATGAATAAACTTGCAAAATCATTTATGTTCATATCAGTCTGACATTTTCTTGCATTTTTAGGTGCTAACCAAACTTCAAAAAGTGGCACAGATGCTCTTTTGGATCTCTTGTCTGTTGGATCAGTGTCTAGACCTGTTGAATCACCTTCTGCACAAAGCAATTCTTCTGCCATAGACATTTTATCCGCCAGTAAAAGTGAAAAAGCATCCGTTTCACCATTAGATGATCTCTCATCACTCTCACTATCTTCAAGAACAACTTCAATCACTGGAGCTGCTCCAATGATGGATTTGTTGGATGGTTTTGCATCCACCCCACCGAAAAGTGGTAAACTCAGTTATCAATTAGGAAATTATTTTAATTTACAATTCAGTGCAAATACTAATTCATTTCCCCTATATTGTATTGAACAGAAAACAATGGGACAGTTTATCCATCTATAACTGCATTTGAGAGCAGCTCCTTGCAGTTGACATTCAATTTCTCAAAACAGCCAGGAAACTCACAAACAACGAATATCCAAGCTACCTTCATAAATTTGTCCTCTGATGAATACACAGATTTTATTTTTCAGGCAGCAGTTCCAAAGGTATGGCAGTCAGTGTGCTGTTTAGCTTTCTACATCGCCTGCGAAAATCATCATCATTAAAGTGTTTTTTAGAGTTTGGATATAATTTGTCTACATTTTTCACTATGTCGTGTTTTATTATTTGATTTACTTGAGGTTTCCTGCTTTCTTATCAAAAGCGCAACCTAGTGCAAGAATCCCCACCCGTAGAGGTTTTCAGAGGGTAAATCTTCAGAATTTTTACCTTTGCAAAGTTAGGGGTGAGGCTATTTCCAGAATTTGAATCTGGGACCTTTTGGTCACTCAGCAGAAACCTTACTGTTGCTCTGAGACTAGCGCTCTCCATGCTTTCTAGTTAACGTGGAAAATGTCTTCTCCTTCCTTTGTTTGACCTATAACTATAAAAAACTTATCATGATAAAGAAATCACAATTGGGGGATTTATTTCTCTCAAGTGAATAGTTCTAGCAATATAGATGTCCTCAATTCAATGAACAAATATATTTATGTTGTCTCCACACTTGAGTTTGAATTAGATATTGACATTTTGAAGCTGATGAGTGGTTATACCTGTTTTCTTCTAATAATATTGGTATTTTGATTTTCAGTTTCTGCAGCTGCAATTAGATCCAGCTAGCGGCAGTACTCTCCCTGCCAACGGAAATGGTTCAATCACTCAAAATTTTCGAGTTACCAATAGCCAAAATGGAAAGGTAGATTTTATTTGTCAGTTGTTTTTGTGCATAACCATGTTCCTACTTTGATTTATGCGTTTAAGTGGTTCTTAGAGAAGAATTAATGTCTAATAACATTTGTTTTTCAGAAATCTCTTGTAATGCGCATAAGGATAACATACAAGATAAATGGCAAGGAGAAACTGGAGGAGGGACAAATCAGTAATTTTCCTCGTGATTTATGAGCGCCAAAATTGTAAGTGGCCATTTTGGGTGATACCATAAAAGGCATAAATTAATAATAAGCCCTTTTCGTTTTCCGCACTTAATAGTCAGTCAGGAATGCACTTTTCGTGTTTCACTTTCATGCCTCAAAATGAGAGGGCGGTATGGTTCATACAACTGGGTCCGCTTTCCGGCTCAAATTTGAGGTAGGTTTGTTTATTTGTTTGGTGGCTTCACAAGCTGCAATTCTTAACTAGCGTAGGTTCTTTATGTAAATTAGTCCAAAATATTCTTATACACGATGATGTCAATCACAGTTTTACCTATGAGGAACACAGAATTGTCTCACATTGAGAACTTGTGTTGCTTGCAATTTCTTACCCCTGAAGCTGAAGGTAGTTGCGTCAGTCTGCCGTTTGCAGTTGCAGTGTTGAATGCAATTTGATAAATCGTAGGGATTTTATACAAATTGTTATATTCGATTGTTTTATGTAACATCTTTTTTCCCCCAGTATCATTAATGAAATGTAATCCCAAAATTAACGTATTTCTTATTCTCTATGCTAAAAGTTCAAGGAGATAACTGAAGGAACATTTACATTTCTGTGCCGCTGCACGAGAAAATTAACCTTTAAAAGGGAAGTGTGTAATTAAATTATTTAACTGTTGATAGGAATTAATGGTATTGACTATTCCTACTGTTAATAAATAAACAGCCTTTTCGGGGTATGTGAACATAATCGGACTAATTTCTCCATTTTGTCGACATAATTTGGAAACAAGGAACCCAAATCAAAATATTTTATTATTTTCCTGTCTTTGCCACTTAATCTGAATTCCAGTCTAGTTGCATTGGTAATTAACAACACTTCTGTCACATGGTGCTATAAATTCCATTCAAAATTCTAGACTGCCAGAGTGCCAGTTGTTTGGGATCGTTAAATTAATTCATTTATGGTTTATAGATCCGATGTTAATGACAAGTCTAGTGTGTAGGAGCATCACATTACAATATTATGAATTTCTGTGTAAGATCTAACTAAAAAGCACTCTGAAAATATTGATTAAAAGTATATTTTTTTGTTCTTGATGTTTGGCAAAAATTTTAAAAATACTCTTAAATTTTATTTTGTTTCAATGTTGTCCCAAAAGTTTTCGATTTGCATCAAATATACCCTCGACGGCTAAATTTTTAAAAAATTTAAGATGAATCTAATAATAATGCAAGAAAATTATGCTTGATTTGCTTGTATTGAAAGTTGTTCTTATGAAATTGTTGTTGAATCGGTCTTAAATTTTTTGAAAAATTAGTCGTCAGGGGTATATTTGATACAAATCGAAAACTTCTAGGACAAAATTGAAACAAAATAAAACTTAGGAGTATTTTTAAAACTTTTGTCAAACTTTAGGGACAAAAAGTATAACCCTTTTAATGTATTAAAATTTAAAAGTTTATGTTTATATTTAAATTTTTATTTATAATATTTTGAAA